>NC_066627.1:38239271-38359271 GCF_025201925.1 Gopherus flavomarginatus | reverse complement strand
CTATTCCTAATAGTGAAGACTGGGTACTATCTGGATCAAATTTTCAAAATGGAAAGTCTGCTTACAAAAATGCAGATGCAACTACATTCCTACAGGATAAGTGTGTCCAAATTACCAAGATTATCTATGCAAATTGGGTGTGCATACCAGTACCTTTTTAGAAGCCAACTAGCCATTCATACATGCATTCTCCCAATATGCACACACAAATTGTGTAACCACTTGCAAATTGTGTGTACAAAATTTCTGGCACAGACCACAGGCCTCCACTTTTTGATCTTGTATGTCTTCACCATGCACTTTTCCAAAATGGGCTGCAGGGAAAAGCAATTAAATTTAACAGAACCCAGCGTGTCTACATGAAAATATAAGTTTGGAAGCCACAAATTCTCTTACATTTTATTACTTTCCCCTGTGGTTTGCAAGGTAAAGGAGCATAGAAAAAATGCAGCTACTAAGCAAGGATGGCTACTAAGTGAAGGCAGCTTCTAAATAAATAAGCAGGAGGAAATTAGTGGACATGCGTGAATTTCATCCTGTGTACCAAACCCCAGACTCATGTAAAACTCCCCTTTAACACCACACCTCCAAAATATACCTTCCTATGGGGTAGGAAGGCAATAGCTAATCAGCACACAGCATGTAGTACAGGGAGAGGAAATTTTGAGCAAGGTTACAAAATGAATCACTATTTCTACAAAAATGTATCAGCTTTACAGAGAAGAATCTGACACTGCGTAGAACTCAATTAAGTTACCACAGCTAACAAAGACACAAAGATAAATCTTGGAAAGGAAAACAATGAGGAGTCCGGTGGTACCTTAAAAACTAACAGATTTATTTGGGCATAAGATTTTGTGGGTAAAAAACCCCACTTCTTCAGATGCATGGAGTCCAAGAAGTAGGTTTTTACCCATGCAAGCTTATGCCCAAATAAATCTGTTAGTTTTTAAGGTGCCACCGGACTCCTCATTGTTTTTGTGGATACAGACTAACACGGCTACCCATCTGATACTTGGACAGGAAGTTTACACCTAGACACCAAGGTGATGGGCACATTAGAAATGAGATAGATTAGCTAGATGAGCTAGACAAACACATCTAAATGACCTCCAACATACTCATTTGTCTGACAGTCTGGAAAAGACCAGTATTCCCGGGATTAAATGAGTTTAGAAAATTGCATTTCTACTGTAAAATATACAATCCACCTTGGTATGTCAGTTTCTTGATGTTAAAGCAAACCAGTTCTCAACCAAGTAGTCCCAGAATGATACATAATACTATAAGAGAAACAAAACAATATCTAAGCAGCTGATCCACTGAAAGCTTTAAGTTGCTACCTTTTTACTGCAGGATATCAGTGAAGTGATGTGGCCTGTACACACTTTGACACACTAATTTTTCTTGAGCTCAACCTCACCAGAATTCTGCACTGTCCATCTCTCACTGCTGTCTTGATAACATATTTTTCTTCATGATATCTAACTATTCTATCTTTGGAGGACTGTCAAACAACTGCTATTGTGTGGTTTCTTTTTTTCTTTGTTTTTAAAGGGGAAAAAGCCAAACTATATTTGTTGGATATATATAAAAAAAGTACATCAAAAACCAA
This sequence comes from Gopherus flavomarginatus, assembly GCF_025201925.1. Classification (NCBI taxonomy): domain Eukaryota; kingdom Metazoa; phylum Chordata; order Testudines; family Testudinidae; genus Gopherus; species Gopherus flavomarginatus. Next base: position 38,357,656 of record NC_066627.1, on the reverse strand, counting down.
AGCAACAAGACTGATTCATGCCACAGTTTTTCCAGTCCAGGTTATAAAAATATTACCACACACACACACACACACACACCTCTTGGCATAGATATAGCTCCATGTCTAAATTGAAAAACCATTTTTTTCAAGCAACGTGTGCAAATGCAGGGCAAGATATAGCATAAGGGAGTTTGCAAGTGTAGGGCCAGATTCTGATCTCACCCACACTGGCACAATGCAGGAATGACTCTGTTGAAGCCAGTAGAGTTACTTTGGTGTCTCACTGAAGACAATGAGATCAGCATCTGGCCTTTAGTGAGAGGTTTTCCCATACACAATCACAATCAACCAAACACATTTGTAATACAGTGCAGCTGGTGTTTCCATAATTGATAGATATATAAAGCCCTTTTTGCTAAAGTTGTACTCTTTTTTTTCTTCTTCTTCTTTAGGGACTTGTAAGAAAGCAGCTACAAAACGCTAGCTTTATAATTCAGATAATTCAGGTCCCTTTAGAATCCCCAGCTTAAAGCAAGTGGTTACGAGTTTTAACAATGCAAAAAATTGAGCTAAAAACAAACGTTTATTTTACTTGAGACAGCAAAACAGTGAATTAAAAAGTTAAATCAATGTACCATCTGAATGGGTCCTATTGTAGTAACAATTTCAAATGAAATAAGAATGTTATAAAAACTTGCATATTATACACGTTTGAAAATATCTCTGTGTAACTGTTCTTTAAGTGTTCTGTCTATGAGTACTAACAGGTCACTGCACAGGAAATGCAAGAATAGGTTACATTTTAATCAGGGTATATAAAACACTGTCTAGAATGTTACATTGCCTTTAGGGATATAGTGAGTAGGGGAACATTAACAAAGTCCAGGTCACTCTCCCCATTACATCACTGAAAAAAATATATTAGGTTAAGTTATAGGTGTCATATATTGTAAACCTATTCCCAAATGAGGATGCTGGCTAAAATAAACTTATTTCCTTGGAGAAATTAATAATTGCTCCTCTGGTCCTATGTACCTTCTTTGCACATTTTTAATAGTAAATTTCCTTTGAAATGAAGCATTTCCCCCCAACGATAATGAAGGAGGATAAAGACAAAAGGCAACTTTTAAAATACTTCCATGGCAACAACTCCCCACACTCCACCCTCCCCACACGCACTGAGATCACCAGCCAAAGTGTATCAAATGTGAACTTCCTTTTACTGCATAGATTATAAAAAATAAAGGAAGGGGGTTGAGAGACGTTTGTGAATGATTAAGGAACAATGTCCTTTGTGTAAACGAGTGGAAACACAGATGTAGGTATCATAATATTTCACCACCACCACCACTAGTAAATATTTCCCAAAACAATTTACCCTTGTTTAACCCTATTCTCAAGATGAAAAAATCTCTAATAAACCTGCAGAGACGTCAAAAGGGTTGTGTGTGTTTGCATGTAGTTCAGCTGCAGATAACACTCTCAGGGATTTACTTATTTAACCCAAAGAAGTTTGGGGGCTTCACAAACTTGTAAGAACATTTTAGAGGTGTTCAGTTCTGCGTTCACTGATGCCAGTGGGATTTTGCTATTGGCTTCCATATAAAGAGGATTGATTTTCCAAGCGAAGTTTCCCATCATGCAATAAAAAGAGCATTTCTTTCTCTCTCTCTCTTCCCTGCCTCCCTGGAGTAAAACAAAGGACCTTGTTGGTTGCAGGAGCATAACTCCTACTGAAATAAATTGTAGTTTCACACATGCAAATGATGCAGTGATCAGGCCTAAGCAGTTTACAAGCTCTGGCATGAAAACAGAACTCAGACTACCAGCCCCATTTATCTGAACAGCTATCTAGTGGTTGGATCCCTTGGCATTAGTCTTTGTATTCTCTCGCTCAGCCTCTTCTGTGCGACAGCTTCTCAACTGCCAGTATTTCCTGCTCTTTGCTCCTACCCACCTACAGTATATTAGTTAATCACTCCTCCAGGCCCTATTCCAACTATTTCCTCAACTGTGCTACCACCAGCCAGTTGACCAGACAACACTGCTTCTGACATTGATACTGCTCCACCATATTATAGCTTGCATAAAAAAATAAAATAAAAAACTGCACAGTATCTGAACTATTCAACATTTAGTTTTAATCTTCATCATTCAATATGCGGCCCCAGGCCTTACTGCACACCATTCAAACCCTGCACAGAATACAGAATTATTAATTTCCTAATTGTCTTTTTCATGGTGCTCAACACTGTAGCATGTGACTGCTTCACAATCACTAGTACAACACCCCTGTGAAGTGAGGTGGTATTATCACTATTTTACAGATTGGGAACTGAGGGACAGGAAAATTAAAGCCAGAATTCTCAAAGGGGCCACTACTTGGGAGGGGAAAGGGATAGTTCAGTGGTTTGAGCATTCACCCGCTAAACCCAGGGTTACAAGTTCAATCCTTGAGGGGGCCATTTAGGGAACTGGGGTAAAAATCTGTCTGGGGATTGGTCCTGCTTTGAGCAAGGGGTTGGATTACATGACCTTCTGAGGTCCCTTCCAACCCTATGATTCTATGACTTTTCAGTGCCCAGCTTGAGAAGGATAGGGCCTAATTCTTCAGCACACTTAGGTTTTTGTAGCACAGCTCCCATTGACTTCAGTTGCAGTTAGTAAGTGCTTGGCACGTCTACATATCAGGTCCCACATGTTTCAAGTTGGGCACCTAGAAAATAAGGAACACACAGTGGCCTCCTGTGGAAAGTTCAGTTTAAGTGACTTGACTATATGGCAGAGGCAGGGATAGAATCCAATTCTCCAGGGTGGCATTCCACCATCTTAACTATCTCTTCTCTTTCTGCAGCCCCCTGCCTTATTCACTACACTCCTTGCAACTCTGCAACAAATATGGACAACTCTATTTCACTATCAAGGGGTAGTCTTTTTAGTCTGTATCCACAAAAACAATGAGGGGTCCGGTGGCACCTTAAAGACTAACAGATTTATTTAGACATAAGCTTTTGTGGTTAAGAAACCCACTTCTTCAGGTGCATGGCTGCTTCAGATGCTCTAAGCACTGTCCCTCCAGTGCACTATATGAAACAGGGATACAGTAACACCTCTCTTAATGTTGTAGTTATGTTCCTGAGAAATGTGACTTTAAGCAAAACAATGTTAAGCAAATCCAATTTCCCCATAAGAATCAATGCAAATGGAGGGGTTAGGTTCCGGAGAAATTTTTTTTTTACCGGACAAAAAACTATATATTATATAGATATACACACAGTATACATTTAAAAAAAACAATTTAATACTGTTCGCAGCTTTGATGATTGTGAAGCTTTGTTGAGGTGGTGAAGTTAGAGGGTGGAAGAGGGAGGAATGGGGGAATGCCTTGCTGCTAAATGATGAACTAGCACTTGGCTGAGCCCTCAAGGGTTAACACACTGTTGTTAATGCAGCCTCTCACACAAGGCAGCACGAATATGAGGGAGGGGAGACAACATAGCAGACAGAGACAGACACACACCTTGTGTGTGGGAGAGAGAGAGATGCACACTGCCCCTTTAGGGCCACATCCAGACTAGGGTATTAAAATCGATTTTAGATACGCTACTTCAGCTACGTGAATAACGTAGCTGAAGTCGAATTTCTAAAATCGAGGTACTCACCCATCCAGACGGCGCGGCATCAATGTCCGCGGCTCTCCGTGTCGATTCCGGAACTCCGTTCGGGTTGATGGAGTTCCGGAATCGATGTAAGCGCGCTCGGGGATCGATACATCGCGTCCAGACTAGACGCGATATATCGATCCCCGAGCAATCGATTTTAACCCGCCGATGCCGCGGGTTAGTCTGGACGTGGGCTAAGAGAGCTGACCCACTCTTAAATGCATTCTCTTTTTAAGTGGATGAGGAAGTTCTGCCCCAAGCTCTCTCTGTCTCTCTCAGTCAGGTGTCCCCTCCCTGCCCTCTATGGAGAAGAGGTAAGCAGGGTGCAGGAGTGGAGGGAGGGGGACACCCTGACATTAGCCCTTCCCCTTCCTCCCCTGCACAGCAAGCAGGAGTCTCTGGGAGCAGCTCCAAGGCAGACGGCAGTGTGGGGAGGGACAGCTGAATTGCCGGCAGTTGATAGCCAGCTGGATCACTGCAGCACAGGGAACTTAGGGGAGCAGGGAGCTGATGGGGGGCTGCCGGTCCACCCTGGTTCCAAGCCCCCACCAGCTAGCTGCAACGGGCTGCTCTTCCTGCAAGCAGTGAACAAAGCAGGTGTCTGCCAAATGACGTTAGAAGGGAGCATTGCACAACTTTAAACGAGCATGTTCCCTAATCGATCAACAACATAACAACGTTGTTTGTTTCATAAAAAGCAAACTGAAGAAAAGATCATGTGGGACTATACTGATCCCTGCACAGGGCTTCAGCAGGGTAGGAACCTTTAGATCCACAGCACAGATTGCTACCATTTGAGTTAATGGAGTAACTGGTAGTAGAAGTAGACCGTTAACCTCTATGTGAACCAAACACTAGAGGGGGATGTGGCAAACACTTTGTCAGTGGGTTGTGCAAATATTTTCTGACAGGTTATCCTGTTCCTGTTCTTCCCCCCCTCCCAATCTATTCCTGTTTCACTTTTTCCTATTCCCCCACCTGAGCCTTCCCATTTCCTCATTCTCTTGTTCACTCTTCTACATTCCAGTGAGACTATTTCCTCCTTAACCTTATTGCCTGGGCACCAGCAGGGTGAATACTGGAAGCACAAGACAAACAGTGTCCTTGCTCTCTGCCCAGCACCTCAGCTGCCCCCATAAGCAGGGAGATGTAATTGCAGGATATGTCTTCCTCAGCCCTGTCTGGAGCTTAGTGAGCACTGTGTGGGTGAATATGCTCAGTGCGATTGTCATGGGAACTGTGTAAGGATGGAACATGCTCAGTGAAGATGGAATAGTCGGAGGATTTTGTTGCCAGCTTCTAACAAATCGCTACTGAGCATGTGCAAATGGCCATTTTTAGAGGCTTATAATTTGGCCAGATTTGGGTGGATGGTCATGGGGACATCAAAAGGTACCTCCCTGAATCTAGTGTAACCCCCTGCCAAATTTCAAGTTTCTGCTGCAGAGCATGGTGGTACTAAAATTTTGCAACAAAATGACTGTCTGTATTTTTGTACATTGGCAAAACCACATATTTTCCCCTAACTTCATTTTCAGATGTGGCTGAGCAACCGAAACAGGGTCTTACAAAGGAAAGTATTGGGCAACCTTAATTATAGGCGTCACTGCTAGCTCTGCTTCTAATATACGCATCACTTCCAGCTCCGCCTATAATAATCCTCCTGATATCCAGACAACTCACAGTGCCCCCGGGCCTCTATTGTTTTGCTGCTGTACCCAGTACACCTTTTTTCCTTGTAATGTCATCACACAGCCCAACTTCTACAATTTCAATGGCTGCATAAGGAGGTAAAACAACTGTCAATCACACAATACTCTTTTCTCTACTTAAATGGCCTGAAAGAGAGACCACAATAAATGGAAGTCCATCCACAAATTGTTCTTTTTTAATCTACAATATTTTAGTGTATTTAAAATGTTTCAAGATGTATTTTAGCCATGCTTGAGAGATAGGCCTGAGCTACCAAATTCACATCTGAGTCCCTGATTCAACCATTAGTACTCCGCATGTGCCTAAAGCCAGGCACAAACTTGATGAACTGAGACCTGAGTTTGACTCCAGATTTCAAACCATCCCAGAGTTTGGGCTGTTGAGATTTGGGGCTCCTGGTCGATACTGAGATTGTCTTTAAAGATAGAATTAGCTTCTCATCTGGATTTAAAACACAACTTCCTTCCTTCCACACAAGACTCAGGGTCAAGGACTTGCATTCAGAAATCCTGTTCAAGTCTATCTCCAGTTATAATGTAAGTTTATTGGAAATAGTGAATATGAGTTCACTGTGTTAGATGATGTTCTGTTACCTTTTGACAAGAGAAAATATTTAATACCTATGTTTTTTTTCCTCTGCTCTGAATATTTGTTTAAGTGTCACAAATAATTAAATGCTTATGAGTAAAAGACATCTTTAGACATTTTGACAATACATATTAAGAGGTGCTTTAAGGGGAAATCTTCACAGTTCAGCTTGTATTTGTTGTACAATAACGATAATGTATCTTGATTACATTTGTTCCAGATTTTCAGGAGCAAAGGGAAGCATTCTGCAAATGATCTGTAAGGAACAGAATGACAGTGTCTGACATGCCCAGACATGCCAAGAAATGCATGAGCACAGATGTTTGATGAGAAAGGCTATAGGGCTATTGCTTGTGGGTAGGGCACCAGGAACTACTCCCTTCAGCCTAAAGGAGGATGGACATCAGAGTAGTTAACAATAATAACAACAATAAATAATCATGAATTACTTCTAAGGGGCTCGAACGCAAGGAAGTCAAAGCACTTTAAATATATGAATATCAATAATCAGAGACAAGATCCAGTTAGCCAATACTATGCCCAAACTGGCATACACAGTCTAACAACTTACCACTCAGCAACAAAGAGACAAACGTTTAGCTTCACCTGAAAAGATCCCTCTGGAGAACTTTGATAAAGGGAAGAGCATTCCAAATCCCTGGAGCCTCAGTGAAGAAGGCCCTGCCTGGTGATCTTAGATGGAACAAACAGCCCAGCTGATCTGAGGTGCTGTGAGAGTAGACAGGATAGCAGGGGTCTCTCAGGTATGGTATATTGGCCGTATATTACCTAAGATTTACTCCAAGATCTTGTCAATACAATACCTATAATTACCATTCCCAAGAGGCCAGATAATGGGAAAATAAAGGCCAACAACCCTTAATGCACCCATAAGCTATTACTTGCCTTCATATTTCTCCCACAGCCAATACATATATTTTCATTCTAGAGAAATAACACTGCCCTCAACTTATGTTTGCTACTCCTACTGGTGCCAATGGGATCTGTGAGGAAAGATCCAATAGGAACTGCTGGGTTCTCACTGCTTTTGAAAATCAGGCCTCTTATTTAGATGCCTAAATAAGGATTCGTAAGCCTAACTTTAGGAACCCATTTTTGGAAATCCTAGCCTCAGCGTTTACTGCAATGAATTTCAAACTACCTCCAGGCCAGTGTCTGAAGGGTAATGTGAATATTCTGTTACACCTTATACTGAGTGTTACTCTCTCTCTCGGGACACCTATGTATCATGTATTTTCATATCCCTGGTCTGAACATGCTGCATTTAGCACAGGACAAAGGGGGCAGGTAACTACGCCACCTTGCAACTTCTCTAATCCTGGGATTTATTTGGGATAAAAATGGGTTAGAGAGTAACTTAGAGAAGCCTACATGCTACTTTAAATTATGCTGCCTAGAACAGTCTCTGAGGAGCTATCTCACTGGCTAGAGAGTGACAGAAGATATCCTGCTCTGGCCATGTTCCCTCCCTTCCTCAACTATGCCCCAGACTCACCCAGAAATGCCCCCTATCACTGGAGGTTGTGGGGAGTAAGTGGCAAAGAGCAGGATACACCGGCTTTATGCTTCCTGGAAATTCCCCTTCATTGCAGGAATCCCCAGACACCCAGCCAGGAGAGTTCCCCATCTTCTCTGCACCAACGAAGTGGTACAAAAGGGATGGAACTAAGGGCCCACAGCCTCCACCTTTATTTTCTCTGGTGGGAGCTTGTTATGGACAATAATATAGAGCTGGGAATTAAAAACCAAGGTTCCTGATATCTATTCTATCTCTGCTGCTGCCTTGCAATGTGACCTTGAGCATGGCAGCTTAAATTTGCTCATCTATAAAATGGGAATAAGACCGATCTACCTCATTTAGTTTGTTCTGAGCAGTAAATGACATTGGTAAAATATTTTGAAATGCAAAGACATGAGCGATCTAAGTGCAAAGCATTCTAAGTGCTCCACTGCTTCTTCCTATTGAAGCTTGCAATTCCCATGCATATGAGTAGGAGCTGTGCAGCTAAATCAAAAACACTAATGCTACTACAGATCAATAGAATTGCTTAATTTCCTCTTTTCACATGTGAATGTGATGCTACTTGTACTGCAGTTATGAATGTTTTGACACAGATGAAAAATACATTTTAAAAAAATTATGATTTTGCAGGCCAACATTTTAGTTAAATGAAATAAACACAAGGAGCATTTCCCCAAAAGGTGTCTGTTCAGGGTTTTTTTCCTTTGGTACTAAATTTTAAATAATGTGAAGATCCAGCCCTTTTCTATGCAGTCTACTTACCCTGTAAAGTGTAGATGAGATGATCCAACATGCACATCTAGAATTGCAGGTCTGATTAATTGTGATGGTGATTTAAAACAAACCTAATGTAGTTTACACTGAATTATTTACATCCCATGCAACCCACTCACAGTAAAGTATTTTCTTTCCCCCAACAGAATAACTTCACTCTGAGCAGAGCGTCAGTGATATAAATGGGATTGCAGCCTGCACATTCTGATGCACTGAAACAAGCCCAGACTTTCATTCTTGTCCACTATAAATGGAGTCTCACTAAGGCCCCAGTTTATCAGTGGATTCCAATGAATATAATTATTTTCATTAAAAACAAGCATTGCATAGTGTTTCTTTTTCAACGGAAACTGTGCACCGATCCCACATGAACAAACCAAACACCGCTGTCAGAAAGAGGCTTTGGGAATATTAAACAGCATTTTTTAAATTTATTAAAGCAATATTGTATGAGATTTTCTATGAGTTAAAATCTGCGGGTTTTAATTTTATATTAACAGAGAACAGAAAGATTTAAAAAAACAACCAAACCCTTCTCCGATTATACTAGACTGGAATACAAGGCCTAGTGGGAAATCGGGCCTTTTCTCTTTTTATATACATAAAAACAAGCACAACAGGCTTTCCAATTAAATGAGTCTTTTGAGAGAGATGCAGGAAGAGCCAGAAAGCTCCTTAAAACCTTATTGCTCCTCATATTTGCCAAGTGGGGATGTATGTTAAAAATTATCTGTTCTTTCCAGTACAGTGCTTCTACCTGTAAAATGTTTTTGGTCTAATTTGATCTAATTTCAAGAGTTAGTTGAGATAAGGTTTTTATTTTGTTTTTTCTCCATATGTTCAGCAGCTTTGCTTTTTCTAAAAGCTTCGCTTACCATCGTCCCTTTTGCATCATGAGTAACTTTAATGAGAAACAGTATCATTAGATAACAGTTCACGCTGAACGAGGGGAAAATACAGAGAAAAGAATGAGATAGAGATATAATAGATACAATGAACAGAGATGAAAGAAAGAAGACAGCATCTCATTTACATGAACACAATAAAAATACAGCATGAATGTTGCAAGTTTTACCTAAGATTTTTATTTGAAGTAAAGTTGAGCTCTATTGTGTCCTTATGTCTATAGAGAACAGCTATTGGCTATTAACTTTTTGGATGTAATTGCCACTAGCAGCAATCTCCATAAAACTACAATGGAAAGCCACGGCTCAAGAACAGATTGTCTGATCCTTCAGACTAGGACTAAACTCTGCTTTGGATTACACCAGTGTAAATCCAGAGTAACTAAGTCACCTGTCTACATGGTGAGCTGGTGCGCAGCAAGCCAGGGTATGAATCTATAGTGCAACAGTTTGCCGACCACTAATCTGCTGTGTAGACATGGCCTAGCTCTAGTGAAGTAACTTTACTCCATCTCTATTCCTATAGACATACAGAGACAGTTCAAAGTAGGAGTCAGTTAGAAGCAATGTTGCCAACAACACAAAGTGTTCAAAAATCATAAATCAGGCCTTCAAAATACATGAGACTGGCTTAAAAAGCACGAGATTTTAAAAATAATAAATTTGAGTGGTTTCTTTTTTCCTTTTGGTATTGGAGCCTTTTGATTTCATATTTTCAAGCTTATCTCCACAACCATTAAAGCTAAAAACTTATTTTTTTTCTTTTTAAATAAACACTGAGATGCTCATGTAATCACCTGAATCCAGAAGCTGAGGATTGAAAAAAACAACCATATATTATGAGACTACTGTATTGTAGAAGTTTACTACTATGATTAAAATAAATTAGCTTAAATGGTTTTAAAATGCCACAACTCTTGCAATTACACGCTCACATCGGTAAGAATTTTCCATCCACATTTTAGCTAAATGCCCGTCTCTCTTTTTTCTCTGTGTGTGTGTGTGTGCGCGCATGCGTGGGTGGGTGTCTGCCTGTCATACACATATGCATATGTACATCTTCCAAGAGGATCTATTTCCTATAAACATAGCATGGTTCCATTTTGCTGTGGAATTTTACCAGTAACTATGATCATTACATACCTCACATTAAAAACAACCTAGAGTCTGTTCCTGTCATTGTAGCTATTGTTGTGACTTATTTTTTTCCTAGTTCATGAGTTGGGGGTGAGGGGGGTGGAGGGAAGAAGAATAATTTCTTCTTGTGAAACAAGAACCTCTTCATTTGTCTAAATTAAACATTTAATGAAGCACTAAGATTCTAAGAGCAGTTTTCCAACTTCGTTTCTTTCCTCCTGAAAAACCTCGCAAGGCAACGAATAAAAAAAAAAATTAGCAATAGTTAAAAACGGGATGTGTAAATCTAATGGGAAACAGTGCGCTTTTATGATGCATTTCCCCTTGAAATCTTGAAAATACACTGCTCCCTGTCTGTTCTTGGAAACCAAGGTATTTCTGAATTGCAAAAGACGTTATTATAATGTGGTCAGAAATGACAAGGAGCCAAGATCCAATAGCCTCAAGTCATGGTCACCTTAATTAGAAAGAACTGATGTTAATGTCTAAACTTAAATGGAACTTTTAGGGCCCTGATTTGCAAAACATTTTACATACTATTTCTTTGAGAGTCTCTGCTGGAATTGAGAGATCAGATTGCAACATTATAAAAGCCTGTTTAAACATTTTTTGATTGTTTTGCATTTATTATTGAATATTATTTTTCTGCTACCAGGTACTGATTGGGCCTTTAAAGAGTGAAGGTAGCAACATAAATAAAATGCAATGATTATGCCAACTTTAGAAAACAAGAATGTAGAGCTATCAGTGCATAAATGCATAATCTGAATTTTCCCTAGATTCCAAGGGTAAATTCTACTTAAAGGCTATTGGCAGAATATGGCCCATAATTTGGACACCAACCCCCTCTTTTTTTTGACTATGTTGTTTTATTTTGCAGCTAAACAGCTCAATTTTACAGTCTACAGAGAGGCAGAACTCCCAGAGAAGCAAAATCACTAGTGAGTACTGCAGGACTGGGCCCAGAGTCATGCAAATTATTGTAATTAAACAGGTAATGAAAAATCACTGCTGTTGCACGAATGAAATGTACGGCTTCAACTGTGAGAGTAATGTGTTTTCAATTGACTCCAATATCTGACTCTAAGACAGATGAAAATGTCTCTCTGCTTGCGTGAGCACACTCTGGAGGTAAAACTTTACAAACATCTTTAAATTTTGGAAAGAGCAAAGGGAAAACAAAGGGCTTTTTTAATAAAAAAAGCTAGTGGGCCCCTTTTTCTAAAGGAGTTTGGTTGAACGTGGCACTCGCATGTCTCAATATCTGCAGTACAATCGGATAGATATTAAATAGAGAGTATTTATTTGCATCATTTTACTTTAGCTTTACTAATAATACATCATCCATTAGAACAACTAGGCCTCATTCTGCCACTCCTCCTGCTCCCAAGTAGCCGACAAGATTTTTTTTTTTTTTTTACATTTGAGCTCTTAAGGTCAGTACAATAGCTTAACACAATACATGTTTAGCATCTGGTTCCAACTGTAATTGATAGAGTATGGTTCCCTTCCCTTTGCTGCTGCTGCTGCTGCTGCTAAGTTGGGAGCTGCAGCCACAGCAACTGACAGCATTGAGGGGTAGGTTGCAGGGGTGGGGGGAGGAGTCTGCACTTGCTCTTTGGAGTGTTGTGCTCTTTGGATGTGAAGTAGAGCAGTGGGCCGGGGGGGGGGGGCAACTCTATGGTGGTGAGCTGGAACCCCAGGGACTTGGCCTATGGAACCAGTTATTTGAGATTGGTGCTTCTAATGGGAAACTGAGTCAGAAGGGAAACGCAATGGGAGGAAGTGGCAAAATCCTGCTGGTTTTAATTATAGGCCTTGAGATTACAGGGCACGGAAGAGTAGAACCAGTTAGACAAAATAATTTTGTTTTAAATAAATATTTTTTAAAAAAAGTATTTTAAAAGTATAGATCCCAATTACTGATGGAATTGTCTTTTAGATTACGAGGGCAGTGTCTGAACTCCTTGTCAGTTCTAATCTTTCTCTGGGGGCCAATGAATTGTGTCCTGATATGGCAGATTAAAAATGAAATCAATGAACAACTGAAAAAAAATGATCTTTTGAGTCAGACTCATAGACTCATGGACTTTAAGGCCAGAAGGGACCATCGTGATCATCTAGCACACTGCAGGCCAAAGAACCTCGCTCACCGAGTCCTGTCTCATTCAGTCCTGGGTTTTAACGTGGAGTGTGGGGATGTGAGGGAAGGAATCACTTAGCAGCTCAATTCCAAAACAGAGTTCAGACGGCAGCTAATTTGGTGGCTGGGTAGCTGAGGAAATACATATTCTGGAAACCATTTAATTAATCAGAATGGTGAAGCCTCCTCTTGTTTGTGAACATCTTTGCTTTTTTTGTCATCTGTCAGTGTCATAATGTGCAGAGTAACTGAAGGGCTCTTTCCGAGGCATGAGACATTTAGAGGTTTTTGATGTGCACTTGCTTTTCTGGAAGATGTTAAAAGAAAGCGACTCTGCCATTCCCACAGTTCCATTCAGTCCCATTTGCTTGGAACCTGCTTCTATTAGCTGCTTAATAAAGGATAAATGTAACATTAAAAATAAAATAACCCTGCTGGGTTACAGGTACATATTTCTTGAGAATCAGATCTAACATGTTATCTAGTTTAACCCACTGAAGAGTGCAGGGTTTCCCCTGCTGAATACATTTCTATTTAAATAACCCGTTCTATTAAGGTGCAAATTGCAACTTTTAAGTAATGATTGCTAACAGTCTTATGTTTGTTGCCACACAAGAACAAAATCTGCATTATTCATCTCCAGCTTTGATAAACAAAATAAATGTGGCTGGGAGCTGTTTCTGCTGTACTTTTCAGAAGCTTTGGTTCTCAGATAGCCTATCAGAGCCAACAGAAAGAGAATAAAAGAAAGAATGACAACATTTCAGCACAAAAAGATGGTAAGTCCAAATTCTTCTTCACTAGCACTAAGCAGCGAACTAGAAATTTATGATCACAAAATAAAATATGAACATTTAAAGAAGCTGCAGGGGGAAAGCAGAGTACAATCCAGTGAGAAATTGTGTTTGAAAGCTATTTCGTATCCACAGGAATAAAGACAGCATCAAAATGGTAGTTCTAGTTTGCTCCCACCCTTTTACCCCTCTGTTGTCTACTGTCATTGGTGCAGAATCACTACCCAGGTTCTGCCCCAGAGGTGGCTGCATTTCAGTGATCGGTGAAGTACATTCAAGGCCTGATTCTTCACTTACTCATGAGAGTTCTACACCATTGCAACTCCATTCACGTCAGTAGAGTTATTAATGATTTACAGTGGTGTGAGAGGAGAATTGGGCCATTATCTGTAACGCCTTTTGGGATCTAACTGGGATAAAAAGTACAATACAAACATAATATATAATTGTAAATAAAAATATGACATAATATTGGGTAGTGGTATAAAGAAATTTAAACATCTGCTTTAAGAGAGATCCAACTATAGTGAAAAAGAATGATGCTTTTGAAAAAAGAGTCCGCTATAGAAAGATCATAGTTCCTTTGTTGATGTGAAATAAAGTATTTTTAAAACCATAAATTGAGAGCAAAAAGACCTAATAATCAAACATAAATAGTATCCCATTTATCTAATTACAATAACTTGTTTCATTACAACACTGTAATATATTTCTTAGGAACACAGGGTTCAGAATTAATAATAGAAAAGGACAAAATTGCCATGTATGTTTCTCTAGATAGATTTTCATCTAGCAGCAGGACTTCACTTCTGATTCACTTGCTTGTTCTCTCTAACCTTTACATTATTCATTAATCAAACTAGAAACCTGCTTTCAAAGTCAGTGCATGGTAGTAATTATTTACAGTTGTGCATAGTATTTAATTTTAAGCAATGACAAAAGCAGACATGTCCAGAATCATAAGGCTTATCATTTTTCTTCCCTGGGAGGTTAACTACCTAAAGAAGCTAGAAGTTGCAAACTTTCCTTCAACATCTCTACCACCACCAAGACAAAATAAGTGCAGCCAATGCCCTTGAACTTGTGGAAGGTACAAAAGATAAAATGTGAAAATTGAAAAATATACATTGTTTTAAATCCTTCAAATCAGAGACGTAAAAAAGGAACGTTGGCATCTGCCTTGATGAGCGATTCGTTTTCTGTTGCACATCCTGTCTAGTGTCACTTTGTTTGTTTTACCAGATGAAACAGAACGTCAATTTCATGAAAATGAAAGTTAGTTTTGAGAACTATATACAACAGGCAAGGGTGCTCTTCGAAATCACACATACACACACAAACGCTCATTCAAAGCAGGACAACTATAGTAAGTATAAAAACCTGCCATGTTGGGTGCAGCTGGATTATCATTAAATGTCCAGTATTTTGCACATCTGAAACAACATTGATCTGAGGACAAATATCATCAAAGAAGTGCAACTCTGAGAACCAGTGCACTTTTTGCAATAAGATTACTGAATGAGACATGCTCTAGTTATTATGATAATTAAAATTATTACCTTATTACCTACAAGAATAATAATAAATAAAATAATAATAATAGTAATGAAGTTATTTTCAGGGTAACAGCATATCTTGCTGGGTCTCCACCAGGGAAATCTTGGTAGATGACAACATGGACATTATCTATAATGATTTACTTACTCTAAAGTGTCTGTTTCCATAAACCAACAAAGCTACCTCTCCCCGAACATGCTTGTATTGTACACATACTCTGACCTGAAATTCTACTTTGAACACAAAATGAAATGAAGACTCACAACACTAACAAAAGAAAAAGGAAACAATTCTAACATTGAGATCATCAGCGGAAGTGGGGGGGGGGGATGGGGGGTGATGGGAGGAAGCTATCCTACAAGCTAAAAATGTAGTGCCTCATCCAGTGCTAGATGCTTTCTTTGAGAATAAAAACAATAATAATGAATGGGCACAAAAAGTTCTAATAGATATGTTCCTGTATTAACTACCTTTTTGTAGTTAAAGGGGATCTCTCCTTGTCAGGTAAATATACTGACCTTCTGCTTAGGTGCATGGGTATGCCCAGAAGACTTTGCCTAAATACTAGTGTCCTAAATCGGTGTAAATGAAGCAGAAGGTAAGATCTGTGATGAGTTTATACAAGTTTCCTATGTCCCAGGACTCCAAAATTAATATTTACCTTTAAATAAGCCCCAAATACTACTTTTCAAAGTTTATTCAAGTGTGTCACTAAACTTGCCCATACATTTTGTCTTTAGATATAATAATATACTAAGTCTAGGGGTATTCAAAGTGTGGGTGTGTGGAGCGGAGAATTAGCTGACGATCCCTAACTCATAAACAAAACAAAACTTAGCTTTCCTTTAAAGCACTAATCCAGCTAAAGAGGGGACACACACACACAGAAACATAAAAAATCAAACAAGATAATAATTGTGCATTTCTGGCTAAGAGAATCTAGAGGGCAAGACTTACGTCACTGGCACTTGGGTTACCATGGTGAGTGATTTATTGATATGTATCAAGAATGAATAGATCAAAGGCAGCAAGATGACAGGTGATCAATCAAATGTCAAATCAAAGCTGGCAATCAACTGGAAAGCTGATTTTTCAGTGGGTGGGTCTGGCAGAAGAAAAATGAACGTCCATATTGCACTTCCCAGAAACAAAGCCCCAGAACACAATTTAAATAATATAAAGAAATTAAGCAGCCTAAAAGAAAACTCTTTGAAGCGATTTACCGTACTGGCCCATTGGTCTGTTTCTTTTTCCTGACTTGAAAAATTAAAAAAAAAAACAAAAAAAAAACCAACAAATCTCTCCACAAATAACAGAACCAAAACACTTCCAAAGTTGCAAACTATTTTCCTCCTTACAAAATATTGGCAAACCCCACTTGGCATTTGCGAATGTGGAACCTCGGGGGCAACACAAAAGAGGAATTTGATTTGAAAATGTGGATTGTCTTCTAACAGTCAGAATGTTTAATTTTATTTCCTGTTGCAGTTTTCACCACCGATGATCAAAGGCTGAACTTCACCACTTTGGGTTCATCAACAGAGACAGTCCCTGTACTATTTCAGGCGCGCGCGCACACACACACACACACACAAGTCCAGAATTGCACCAGAACCAAGGCGAAACACAATATTTTAAAAATACCGAACCACTTTATGGAACGTGCATTTAAAAACAAAACTACCATCAAAAAAGAAAAGGCGAATAAGGAAGCAATGCAAGAACCATCAAAGGAGGGGGCGAGTGGGTAGGAGGGAGAAGGGAAACCGAGTGGAAGAAAGTTGGGGTGGGGGGAAGTTTAACAAGGAAAGGATTACAGCTAAAGAACACGAGTTGGAGTGGAGAAGAGAGAAAAAGAAGAGGGTTCAATAGACACAGGCGGGTGGAGGGGAACCTCACACGGATCGTCAATTTCAGAGTAAAGATCTTCCTGGCAATAAGGAAAGAAACTGATTCAATATTGTTAGAGTTACGAAGCGGGGAAGGCGGGGGGCAGATCCAGCTCAGAAAATCAGGGGTGACCCTAAATGATGATAATAAAAAAGAGGAGGTTAGGATTCAAAGAAGTGAAGAGACACAGAGGCTGTGTAAGTGGATGGTTTCTCCTTACCTGCAGCCCGCTTGGGTGCCTGCTGTTTCCTCCTTGGCATCGCTCTACTTTCTCCAATCTCACTTCTGTCCCCAGATCCAAGAACCCTGGGAAGCTCGTATGTCTTGTTTCTCTGGCTTTCTCTGGCTCTCTCTCAGCTGGTTCCCCCAACACCCCGTCCAGCCAAGCCTCCCCCCCACCTTTGCACTTAACTGATAGGAACCCGTTTGGTTTTTATTTTATTTTACAGAGATCTAGGTTATTATTTATTTAACTGTTGCAACACTTGCTTTGCTTTGAGTCAAACATCCAAGATCAGGAGCAAATGAAAGAAACCCACAGTGCCAGAAAATAGTAATAAATAAATAACAAAATAGACATGTATATATTAAAAAGGCAGCTCTGGAAAGATTGTGGGGCTTGCTGCTTCCTCCCTTTCCTCTCCTTTCCTCCTCCTCCTCCTCCTGGTAGATCTGTATGGCGGATTGGTGTGTGTGTGTGTGTGTGTGCAGAAAGCTGCAGGTTTGTTGCTGTCAGATGCCAGGCTGTGAGTGATATGGAAGAGGACAGAGAGGCTTTGGATGGAAGGAAATCTGGTATTCACACACATACACACACACACACATACACATACACAGGCAGGGCGAGGCGATGCCAGCAAACATCGATCCACTGAGCAAACTGAACATTAACAAACTCCTCCTCCGCGACCTGATGACAGGATGAAATTTACTCCAAGCAGACAGAAGGCAGTCAGTTTATTAAAGAGACAGGGCTTGCTGATCCCAAGCAAAAAAGAAACTTATGCACAGAGACGCCGATAAACCCAGCCCCTGGAGCTCCTGAGTGCCAGCCTACCAGTACCCACCTCCCCTAAAGTTTTCCACACTTGTTCATGCCCAAGTAAGTTTCTGATTGGTGACGTTTCTGACCCCTGCTCGTTTCTGATCAGGGCACTTTCAGAGGCTCCCTGCTTTTCTGTAGTCTTGTAGTAAACCTCTCGCTTTGATTATTTGGAAGCCCTGTCATTTCCTCTTTAGACCTCCCCCCCCTTTTTTAGGAAGGAGGACCCATGATAAAGTTCTCTCTTTATTCCCACTTTTGAAACTACGTTGCTGACAAGTCCCCAATGACAACTGACTTGCTACAGTGGTAGGTGCAGGCTACAGCTGTAACAAACTCTGTGAAGCTTTGTTCCTTTTCTCTGCCCCCAGACCCACCCTCTCCCTCTGGAAAGTCTTTTGTGTGAAGAAAGCTGTGTAAAAAGTAAACTGTGTCACACATTGATATATTGGCAATTAGATTAATGGGGAACTCCTGGTATTAGAAGAACCTGGGACCAGCCTGGGACCTTTAGAAGAGGTGACATTTAGCTACATTGGGAAAATGACATAAGAATAAAGTATTAAACAAAATATTATGCAGCATTTTCCAGCATCCTGCACCTTTAAGTAGTCATTTACACTAGTGGTTCTCAACCAAGGGTACACGTACCACTGGGGGTACACAGAGGTCTTCCAGGGGGTACATCAACTCATCTAGATATTTGCCTAGCTTTACAACAGGCTACATAAAAAGCACTAGCGAAGTCAGCACAAACTAAAATTTCATACAGATACAGGGCCGGCTCTACCCATTTCGCCGCCCCAAGCACAGCAGCACGCCGCAGGGAGCACTCTGCCGCTCGCCGGTCCCGCGGCTCCGGTGGACCTTCCGCAGGAGTGCCTGTGGATGCTCCACCGGAGCCACAGGACCAGTGGACCCTCCGCAGACACGCCTGCAGGAACTCCAGCCGCCCCAAGCACGCGCTTGGCGTGCTGGGGCCTGGAGCCAGCCCTGTACAGATAAAATGAGAAAGAGAGCAATTCCAGTAATAATGTGCTGTGACACTTTTATATTTTTATGTCTGATTTTGTAAGCAACTAGTTTTAAAGTGAGGTGAAACTTGGGGTACACAAGACAAATCAGAATCCTGAAAGGAGGACAGAAGTCTAGCAAGGTCGAAAAACACTGGTCTAAACTAGTGTAAAGTGTGTGTAAAACTCCACCCAGATCAGTGTGGTAGTGGGGGTGTACCAAGTCAGAATATTAGGTGGGTGTGCTCCCGGAATACAAGAATGGGTGTAAATGCCTACACAAGATGCAAGACAGTGAAAAATTAAGGCGTTTAATAAGTGTTATATTCTTACATTAGTTTCCAATGACTCTTTTAAAGCTAACAAGCGCAACAGTAACAATAATAATTAGAGACAGGCCCAGGACTCATTGTTCAGATTCAGATATAAACTTTCCAAAAGTTCAGGAGTGGTCCAGGGTTTTATTTTGAGTCCATTTCTAATAACAATGATAATTAATAAAAATAACAAGTACGTACCAAGAAAAGCTGTGATCCTAAAAACCAAGTTCCTATTTTTCTGTAGTACTGGATAGCCCAGCACTATTCTAATTCGCTCTCTTTATTCTGGGTTTGTGGATCCTGTAATCTTTCCCCACCCAACATCCCCCCCCGCCATCCTCACAATTTGTGTGTATATCACTGCCTGCTCTTGTTAGACAACTTCCAAACCATGGTCAGGGTGGGGATTGAAGGGCACTGAAGAATTTCAAACAATGAATCTGATACATGAAAGCATGTCTGGTTTATTCATGTCACATTGTCTCTTTTATAATAGCCATTGTTAACACCATGCAGTCTTTAAAAATGGTTTAGGACACAGAGGATAGATTCTTATTCTTTTAACAGTAATTCTTATAAGTGGATTTCACTGTAGTTTAATACCTATATTTTATCATGGGGCATATCAATAATAGGGGTTTTGTTTGTATTTTCGCCTTGATTTCTATATGCTCCAACACGGATCATTAATATCCCACAGAAACTAATCTCTTACTTTAGGATCCTTTAAGCTGCATTACTATTGGTTGCTCAGTTATAGCTAGTTTTCAGTGGACACTGGAAATGCCAGCCCTGCTGTTCAGGAAGGTAATGAGTTTCCTAAAGGAAAGCCCGGAAAAGACCTCTGTAGTTAGTGACCAAATATGATTTTATGTCTATGAAAATGTCCCCTTAATTTCATTTGCCACTGTCCCCCTTAATGCTCTGGAAAGCTTTTTATTAGCAGTTTAAAATATTTGTGTTACAAATAAATGCATAATTTAAACAATTAACAAACTTAGAGCTACTGTAATGTGCTAATTTTTCTGCTTCCCTATAGAACAACTCTTTCATAACTGAAATGCTAGGAAAGCAGCACTCATGCCCCGTGGCCAGTCAGTCAAAATATTACTTACCTCTAAGATAATGGGCCTAATTCTCCGGGCTGCCTTATATCTTGCCTAGCCACGTACATCTGTGCTCAGTCAGTGCACTATGCTGTCATATGTGTGAATGGCTTGGGCGAGTCTGCATTCACTTTGCACCCGTGTAAATGCAGGATGGAGAATCCAACATGCAGCTATAGTTTTATTATCCCTTGAAGATGGGTCTCACATTATATTACTCATAGGCGGAGGCACTGAAAGTTATTCTACTGGTTCAAGCAGTGGAATCTGTCTCAGGGAACCAGGATTCTGTTTTCACCATTTGTGCCCTTGAGCACTTAAAGTTTTGTGCCTCAGTTCCACATCTGTGAGTTCTTATCACCCCTTTCTAGCCCCATCTTCTCCTGGTCATGCATCTGAGATGAAAGATATTACGTATTTGATCAGAGTATTTTGCTTACTTCTCCTGTGTCTCTTTAAAGGAATATTGTCTTAAAAGCTTTTTAATAGCAAGTCATTGTTTACTGCCTATTTTGTCTTTTCTTTTCATTTTGATTAGCAATATTTGGGAGAAGAATCCACTCTATTTTGAATTTCTCTCTACCCAGGGTCCACTGCTTATGTAGTAGTTTAAAAGGCACAAACACGAGGTTTAACTAGAGAAATAATTTGCTGTAGTTTTGGATCAGCAAGTAGAGGCTATTCTCCACAGGCAATGGCTTACATCCAAGTACTGCAAACTGGGTATGGTATTTGCATCTGCAGTGACTTTTTAGGTCACAATATGTAAGATGAGAAAGTCACTGTTTTAAATGGTTACTCCCTAGGGAAAGGGAAATTGAGAAGATGGACTTCTGAGCACAGGACTAGTGAGATGGCACCTTATCCTCAGTGATAAATGGGAGCATTAACAAGGCTTGGTTGAGAGGAAACCTACAGATTTATGGCTTCCTGTCTCCACCAGCAGATGTCATTATGGCTGACAGAACAGAATGCCTTTCAAGAGGGAACTGGGATGGGATTATGAAGAAGAGGAAAAAAGCAAGCAAAATCTGGTGTCCATTTTTATACACTGGTCAGAATCCGTTTATAATTTTGAATAGACCTGACACTGCGTAGCATCTGTGGACTCACTCCTTCTGTTGTTTATAACTAAGTTGGAGGAGGTCATTTAGCATCTCTCTCAGCCCAGAAAGAAACCATAATATTTGCTAAAAGCATTTTTGCACACTTAGCAATGAAAGTTAGGAGAATAAAATGAACAGATAGCACCGGATGCTATCTTGGCTTATCTGATGGAATAGTTTTAATGGGTGTTTAATGTTTACCTTGGAAATGTGGCAATTGATTCTGAAGCACTATTGAATTTTATCTATTTTTATTACATTACAGAATAATATTTCTCTTTCCTATACTGGCAAAATGTTATGACCAGTTATGGCAGTAGCATGCTCAAAGAAAAATAATCAAACTTTATGCTTCAGGGCATAACATGAATCCCTAAAGGGGTCAGGCAGAATTTTTCTTTCCTAACTTATGGTGATATACAACCAACTGGATCTACTATTGGAGGTTTCCCCCTTCTTTTGTTGCATACAGCTTTGACAGAAGAGTAGTCTGTTCTGGGAAGGCAAATTCTATGTTCCTAAGATGTCCTTCTGTTATACTGAGATTTTGGCCTGATTTCTCAAAAGAATGCACACAACTGCACAACTCATTTGTGCATAATAGTGGTAATTGCGCATGGAAAGACCAGTTACAGGTCTACATGGGTCATTTTCAGATGCAAATTAAAAGCCACACTGTGGCACCCTTGCTCATCTGAGATAGTGGCTTAAATCATATGTACTCACACTGATGTCAGTGGGAATACTTAATAAGTAGCACCTTACTCTTTGTGAGTAAAGTATCACAATCTGGTCCTATCACAGTGCTGGGTGCAATGGGTGGTAACTACATATACATTTTTCCAGTCTGGAAGGCTTCTATACACACTTACATAACCCATCCTGACTGACCTTCACTCAGTTCCTGAAGGCCCACATAGGACTGACTCCTGGCAGATGGACACAGGTGAAGTGATTGTGACTCCATGGACACCACACAATGAGGGAAGCATTTCAGTTGGACTCAAAGAAATGTCACTAGATCTTTGCTTACATGCATCCCATAGTCCAGAAGACACATTTAAGGGAAGCAGATGGACCGTTGCCTCTATTACTACCCTAGGCTGGAATAGCAGCCTTAGTGGTAAATTCCATTCCCTTCCTTCCAGGAAGTTGTCTGCACAAAGCTCAATTGCACCAGCATTGTGTGAGCATAGGCAACTTTCACTCTATGGGATGAGATCCTGATGCTGCTAATAATTTATGCCTATGGTAACAGCAGGCAGCATTTCCAAAGCCCTTTGCCACCTAATCTTTACCTGAAGGATTTGCCC
Organism: Gopherus flavomarginatus; assembly: GCF_025201925.1. Lineage (NCBI taxonomy): Eukaryota > Metazoa > Chordata > Testudines > Testudinidae > Gopherus > Gopherus flavomarginatus. The sequence goes on along the minus strand of NC_066627.1, from coordinate 38,335,068 downwards.
TTTGGTTGCAAAGAAGGCATTTCAGTTTGAACTTTAATCTAACTGCAAAAGGAATCTTTTTCATGTCAAAGTAATGAGAATTTAAAACAGTGATTAGCACGGCTCTAGCTGCAGCTACCTCCTTCAGCCCTTGCATCTGTGGTTTTATCTTTCATTACAATATCATCAGCTAAAGTATCACTCAAGACTATACATAAGGGTCACCATGTATTTTTTTTACTATCACACACCTTTTACTGCATTTATAATTCAGCCTCAAAAATGTGCTCCAAGCTGAAACTTGACTTGGAAGAACTCAGTTTAGGGGTAAGATTTTGCTTGTTTTAAATTGCACAAATATCTTTTAAAAACATGTCAGAAATAGAGAGATAAGGTGGGTAAGGTAATATCTGTTACTGGCCCAACAAGCTTTCAAGCTTACACAGAGTTCTTCTTCAGGATCTACATGAGCTTGAAAGCTTGTCTGTCTTCTGTTGGACTGAAGTTGGTTCAATAAAAGATATTACCTCACCCATCTTATCTCTCCAATGTCCTGGGACCAACACAGCTACAACACTGCAAACAACTTCTGAAATAAGCATTGCCACATTTTAACAACATCTCTCAATCATATTGACATATCCTGTATTAATTGGTCTGATCTCTTTTTTCTCTGTCTGAAGTACAGCCTGCTCTAAAACCACCCGATGTTCTGATTCAGTGAACTTTGGATCAAGCCCTTATACTACATGCTCATTTGGGTAAAGACGTCATCTCATTTGTCAGCAAAATGCCAAGAACATTGTTGATATCGTCTAAATAATAACGATTAATTAAAACTGTCTGCTAAATGGTTCCCCTCCCACTTAAATGTGTTTTACTGAAAACAATTTTTCATTTTCATCAAAAAACTGAAAACTGTATTTTTGAGGAGATTTTGACAAAAACAAAAACAAAATAACTGAACAAGTGTATGTCTTTCATAATTTTCTGTGTCAAGAAAAAAAGTCATTTTCCATTAAAAACAACAACTTTTTGATGGAATATTTTTGATCACCTCTATGTTTAACATATTAATAAAAGCAATATCAATATCAGTTGATTATCAGCAACATTACAGGAGTTGCTGAAAACCCACCCTCCAATCCCCTAACCAGTAAGTGGTTTGATGATGACACATGTTTCTTCACCAATAACACCAGAAAGCATCATAGCACACAATATTTAGAGGGTCTAAATGAAAGTTTCTGAAGAAAGGAATTCCAGGATGACTGTGCCAGTGAATCTCTCACTCCATCCTAAACTTATTCTGTTGTTCCTACTTTAGCTACAGTACATAACACTAACCCACCATTTGGAAACTCTCTGTGATACCTACAGCAGGTGTAAAAAAGTGCACAAAGGAACTAATCAACCACAGCCAGAAGGGACTGACGAGAACCTGAAGCAAACAAATGCTACTGGTGATGGTAACCTTGTGATTGAAGGCCCATCTACAGAGGGCTCCATACCTATGATTCGTCCATGCTCATAGTGCCTCTGAGACACATGTTCCCCTGGACCAGTCTGAGGTCCACAGGCTGTGAGTACCTTGAGCCAGACTGATCTCTGGTGCAACTCCATCAATGTGACTAGAGTTACACCAAGGATGAATCTGGCCTTTTGTTCCTAAAAGTCATATTTAGTGAGAGAATCCTGTGTCCATAAGCTGTCCACAGTCCTGCTTGTGAGCCTGTCCATAGCCAGAGGAGTGAGGTTGCATCTCCTCAGAAAGGCAACAAAGGAGAAAAAAAGAAACAGTTTTCCCACAGAGAGCATGACACTTACTCTCTTACAGAGGCCAAACAGCTGGATGCGCTGAACAGCCACGTGGGAGCAGAAGATGTGAGGCCACTTACAAGGACCAGTAATTGTGTTACTAGGGACTCTTTGCTAATGTATTTTTCCCATTCGATCAAAGATTGAAAGGGCCATCCAAAAAAAGAGAAAGCCAATAAACTGGGAAAATATATTACGGAGTTGATGAAACCAGATAAACATCTGCAAGAAACTATGGACTGGGTGGAATAAATGTCACCCAGCTGCTAGTCCTGAACATAATGCAGAGCTAAGGTATAGATTTTCAGGGCAGAAATTACTTATAAAAATAGCTCTAACACTGCTGATGTGGATAAGTAAGCAAATCCGCCTAGCTATCTGAGTAATTTAACTATAAAGCACAGAATCACCATGGTATTGGGACATATACTATCCATTACAGCGTAAATGAATTGTTCTTGTGCAGGGTAAGCCTCTTCTTTCTTTTATTGCTATTATTATTTATTATTACTATTATTTATAGTTAGAGTAGATAATTATACTGGCTATTGGAATTATTTATATGTGAGAGGTTTTTGGCTAAAATTATGTTGTTCCTCTCTAATGCATTTAATATCCTATGATAATGGTTGTAAGAAAGGTGAGCTGCTAACTACTCTAAGAATCTGAAATTTGCAACTTTGCCATACCATGTCACCCACTGAGCCATGAGATTTTTTGTTTTTTAATATGTCAAGAAAAAATATATGGACAAGTACAGTTTACACATACAAAGCACATTAGGTAAGTAAACAACACAGAGAAACTTTATCTGAAATACTAATGCCCTCAAAAGGAAAAAACATTTAATGTGATTTTAATTGAAATGTAACTTTTTTGAAAATCTATTGTTGTAGCAAGAGACAAAGTCTGTTTTAAATAAGGGAACAGCAATAATCTCTTTTTAGACATTCTTCTCTAGCAAGAAGCTTCAGGGACTTTTCGCGGAGAGGTGGAGTGGACAAGGACCACTTTCTTTGAAGGAAATGTTTTCATTCTATGGCAGAACAAACCTTTGGCAAAATTCTGCCCCTGGATAACGCCGCTGAATTCAATAGAAACAACTGCACTTCTAGATCTCTTTTCAGAGGTTCACAGATTAAGAGGCCAGAAGAGATAATCTAGTCTGACTTCCTGTATAATGCAGGCCACTGGACTTCCCTGAATTAATTCTTGTTTTCATCCAAATATCTGATCTCCTAGTAAATTAAACCTTGCAATACTGCTGTGATGGAATTTTATAAATTTTATAAAAGGGCAAACTCAAGTACAGTGGGTAACAGACCGGCCAAAAGATTGCTGACTGGCAATTAGCAAGCAGTAGAGCATGAATATAAATCCTGACGTCCAATCACTATCCATTTTAGCTCCCACAGAAAAGCCAGGATCAAATCTCCATTACAAATGGACACCTGACAAGTAGTACCTTAGGCCCAGATCTTCAGAGGTGGGCTTCCAATGTCCATTGATTTCAGGAGAAGTTAGGAGCCTGAATACCTTTGATAATCTGGGCCTACGTGTGCATGGGTAGTCCAAGTGGCCTCTAACTCCAAGGAATTACGAATGTCAGATCCTTTGCTGGCGTAAATTTTTGTAGCTCTACGGACTTCAATGATGATACACTGATTTATACCTGCTGCAGATATGACCCTCAGTAATGTCCAATTCCCAAAGAAATTACCCAAAATGATTGAACCAGTTCTTGTATCCTCATTGTTCTGAAGCACTACAGGTGGCTACCAAGCCCTAGAGGATGGAAAAAGAAGAGACGCAGAGTTGAACAATGAAGATAAAATGTATTATTTCCTAATAGTCTGCAGTGGAGGACAAAGGTGCCATAGCTTCCATTTCTTTGTTTATGAGAACATCCTTTCAGTGATCTATATCTTCACATCAGGTAGGCATTCTGTATAATGCTGCTCCCTACATCTATTCATGATTAGGGTTATCATGTAGTAAGCTTTGGATAAGCAAATTTACAGTCCACTATAAAACCTCTCTATAGGTAGTGTAAGTCAACACAATCTATTGCAAAAGCTATGGGCTCTGACTAACTCCCTGCACAGTCCTATTGAAGACAGTGATAATAATTGTATTTTTACAGTTCCACCCATCCAAGGATCTCAAAACGCTTTTAAAGGGCTAATTAATTAAGCCCTGTAACCTCTCACCCCACATATGAAGAACTATGGTCACATTTCAAGATTCCTAACTGCAATGGATTTTCTCTCTAATGACTGCTACTTCAACCATATCCCATGTAAATAATTTGGCCTATTTTCGATTCCCAACGTGCCAGGGGTGTTTGCTACTGTCTCTCTCTCACAGCCACAAACAAATCAAATAGCTGCTGACAATGCTGGCAAATAACGAACATATCATGTGAAAGAGGGAGTGGCCTCTGACTGTGGCAAATAGAAACCTTTATAATGAACACAAAAGGCAGAATTCCAGTGGTTTGATGTATAAAGGCTGCTGTTTGCATAAGGCCTGAATCTGCTCTCACCTATGCCAATGTGGAATTCTATTGGTTTAAATGGAGTTACTCCTGATTTATACTAGTGTAAGTGTGATCAGAACCAATCCCATGAAATCTATAAATGTCCTATGTCTGTCATTGTGGGGTTGTGAAGTTAATAATAATCTTGCATTTTTGGATAACATTTCTGTAGGAAAGTGGTCATTAAGGGGTTAACTGGGGTCCTCAGAGTATTATGGGGTGGACCCTTACTTCCTATTTAGTTAGTGGATGTTCCCACCTTCCCCCAATCTGTTATGTAGTTGAATTAAACAGCATATTCCTAGCCTGTGGTCCTGTAAAACTGTTTCTGTGTGTTTCTGGTGCACTGAGCAGTCCCATTACAAAAATGGTGATGAGGAAAAACATAAAGAGTGCCACCTTATGAGAAAATTGGGCATTTTATGCAGAAAATAAGGATGGCAGCAATATATTGACAAATAGGGCCACTATTTCATCAACATGGAAATAAAAAAAAAACCATGTTGCAAACTTCATTAATTGATTGTTTGAATGACAATTCTCTGTATTATTTACATCTATCATGTTGACCCTCTCCTAAAGTGCAGGCTCCTCTGGGGTGGGGTGCAGCAGCTATGTAACAGCACATCACAATAGCATATGACAGTTTAGAACAGGAAGTAAAGAATACCGTACCCAATAAAACAGACACAGACTGTAGTCATCCACACTAGGCTTTGGGCCAAAACATTAGGGGTAATGCCCTTATGCCTGCAAAAAAAAATTATAGGGGATTTTTAATGGGGATGGGCAGTTAAGTCCTTTCTGGGTATGTCTACACTGCCGTTAAACACAATCAGCTGGCCTGCGTCAGCTGACTTGGGTCACAAGACTCAGGCTGCGGGTTTGTAAAACTGCTGTGTACACATTTGGGCTTGAAGTCTGAGCTCTGGAATCCCATAAAGGAAAGGGTCCCTGAGCCCAGGCTCCAACCCAAGCTTGAATGCCTACACAGCAATTTTATGGACCTGCAGCCCAAATGCACGAGACATACCATGTAGACATACCCTATGTCTCTTCAAAAAGCAACAGCCATTTATAAGGGACTTATCACTGCTGCATCTATATCTCTCATGGCAAAATTACTTCTACCATCGTGTACAGGTTCAGAAATGTTTTAGAGGAGACAATGCAAGTGACATCTACTGAATCTTCAACACTCCAGGTCCAACTGACCTCATCGTACTAAGCTGATCAGAACTGATGAGTGCACAGTTTGTGATTTTAGCTGTGCTAGCCTACTCTAGGGTTAGTTTGGGAATGTACTTTGCATGACATAACCCTGTATTGCTTTGTGCAGGTAGCAGAGCACCCTTCTTATAGGATACATACTCCTGATGTTTGCAGGTACAATGTCCATATTTTTTTCAAAAAATTTGATCAGCTCAATTAAAAAAATATCTCCCATAAAAAGCAAAAGACTTTTAAGGGATCAGAGTATTCTAATTCTGCGGAACAATATTAAGAATGGAGACATTTTTGTGGAAATTGATTGACACTTTTGTGGGCCTCAATCTACTTCTGCTTTTCATACAAACTGTACAGTAAATGCAGGTAAAAAAAAATACCTGTCAAAATATAGCTCTGTTTGGTTACCTCTGTCCATGGGACAATTTTAGCAACTTGTCAATCAACACGCTGCTAAATAGCCTCTCCAAAGCACAATACGCTATTTCAGACGACACGAGCGTGTCAATCATTTATTGAATCAAAGCCAAATTTGAAGCAGAGCAAAGCCCAGTTTGTCAATCACATTTCAATATTCTCTCCACTAACCACCTGACAGCTTTTAACTTTTCACTTTTATATTCCACGCAGCTAGTTAAGATCCTTTCATTTTTAATTGGGCTCCTTTTATGATTGGTAGCTAAGCAACTAATATGTTGTTTTATATGGTAATAATGGGCCCAAAACTTGAGCGCTTTCTTGACCATTCCTGTTTGTGCTTGGGAAATTATTTTCCTTCAAGTTGCTAAATAGCAGATGTAGCAGAAACAGTTATTTAATTATGGGTTGTCCTGTTGTTTCTATCTATAAACACTTTTGGCACTGTTTAAAAATAAACACTGCATGCGCTGGCAAATATATACTGTGTGAATTTAATTCATGATAGAGAGTCTTGGAATTTCACAGTTAATTACAGGGAAAATTGGGTTCAGAAATGATAGGGGTGCCAAAAAAAAAAGTAGTTAAAAAAACATTAGAGATGGACCCAGATCAAAACCTCAGCTCTGACCACTCCTGAAAAGTTCTGGCCCAAACATTGCACATCTGTCCTTGTGCCTATAATGCACAAAATCACAGGATCTGTGGATCAATGGCAATAAGGAAGCCCAGGGCTCAACAGAATTTCAACCTACAGATGCATTGACATGGAAGGCTGAGGTCACAGCTGGAGAAGAGTGGGTCCTTGAGAACAGGACTTGGGTGGGAATGATGTGTGATTCCAGCTGCCTCTCATTTTTGAATGTAACATGCTGCTATATTATATATGCATTACAGGGCATGACTGAAGAGAGCACATGATGCTAAATTCAAACACAAAGAACAGGAGGACAACACCAACCGCAGGCTAAGCCCCCCAGAGAATCACAATATCAGAATTTCTAACCTTTTCATCTCCATTCTCTGACCCCAGTGGCATCAGTGCTGGCAAACAAGCTAACACTGCCCAGAACACTCTCAGACTCTTCTTCCTGTAGGCCCTTTCCTCCCACTCTGATGCTGTGTTATCGGACAATAGTGTATAAAAAGAAGCTGCCTCCTTTACGACCGCCAGTCTTTTCCTTCTGTCTGAGCTACATTGTGCCCTGGTTCAATGTGCCACATAGAGGAATAAGACTCCCATGCACCCTTGTGGAACTGCTCATATTGTAGCTGAGTGATGTGAAGTACTCTACCTCCTCCCCTACTGCAAGCAAGTGGGCAGACCTGGCTGGATGTATATGGAGGCGAGTATGCGGTTCCCTTTTAAGGGCTGCAACAACTTACTGCTCAGTCCCTTCCTCCCAGTGGAACAAGGAACCGCCTGAAGAATTGTGCTTCAGGGCACAATGCCTTCCAGTGCTTTCCATGGTGGCAGTGCATCTATGCATGACCCCTTTCTCAGGGGTGTCTCAGAAGGATCCATTGACCCTTCATCCATTCCATTGAGTCTAATGGATCTGCACTGTAATCCATTGCCACAGTAGAGCTCATGATTGGATGTACTTGAACCTCTGATACTGAAGCTTGAAGCTAGTTACCACACTGTAGTCTGTATCGTAGACTCTAGATAATAGCCTACTAAAAGTGGAAAGGAAAAGAATGGAAAAGGTCAGGAGCCTACTGGAAATAAAGAGATTCTGAAGAAATATGGTTATTTCAATAGCAGCTTCATAAAGAAGAAACACCCTTTTACAAATCTACCTCCAAAACAAAAGGGCCTCTAAATCAAAACCTTCCAGCTTTCAGTCTTATTCCAGGTGGAATTCCTAATTCAAACTAAGTTTCCAAGACCAGAATAGGTTCTCTGGAGTAGAGTAACCTCTAAAAGCTAAAATAAGCTGCTGAACTAGGCTAAACCTCCTTGCTGGAGCAATATTCAGAGCTATACCACACTCCCAATGTGCAGTATACAAAATCCCCTAGTTGGAATGAGGCCCTCCAAGCTACAACAGATTCCTGACTAAATAGAGCATACAAACTGGAAAAAGAGAGGTAGCTGCATAGAGACCATTTTATGGTCCCTCAGCCCCACCCCATAAGGTTTTGGCCAATCAACACCCTCCACTTGGCATAAAATGGAGTCTCACAGCCAATGCAGTGATCTTTTCTATTGCTAAAGAAGATATCATCAATGTGTTACCCCAAGGTAAAAATACTGAATTCTGGATATTATTTCTTGATAAGGGAAGTTAAAAAGGAGAATCACATGTACAGCATATACCCCATAATTCTTTTTGGGTTCTGTTTTCCTTTCTGTTTTGGGGACTTATTATAAAATTTTAATACAAATAACACTTTATTCATCAAATCCTTTTGCAAATTTATACCCTGGGATTCTATGTATGGTGTTGCAGACTGTTCTATCACCAAGTATCACCTGACTAGCCATGAGTTTGATCACAAACCTGATGTACAGATATGGTTGATAAAATTTTAGAAAGCATGTACTTGGTTTTGTGGAAAGCTGTAATGAGTTTTGAGTCAGCCTGGGCTAATTGGTTACATGGGTTGGTAACCAAATGAACTCGCTGATCTCACCTGAATTTCACTTATGTTTCTGCATTTGTTTTTACTCCCAGACTCAAATTGCAAATGGCTGAGAACCTATGAAATCAGAGAGGAGAATAAAAAGGCTCAGATGGACCCCTGCAGACCTCTGGTCTAACTGTGATTTCATAAGTGGGGGGGAGGGCAGGTTGTTTCTATTAGCCATAGGCCTGAGTAGGGAGTGTTGTGGACCTTTGGAGGGGATTATGCTGGGAGTGTAGGACATACCCTTCTCCTTGGGGGAAGATCAGAGCATATTGTTAAAGCTATGTAAATGGTAAATCATAAGAAAAATTAGACCAGGGAGGGAGGAAAGGGAAGGGAACAACCAGGTTTTGCTCCATTATACTAGTGTAGCTCAGGAGTATGGAGTTAAACCAGTGTGTAACTGGTGTGAGATAAAAACTGGGCCCCATGTATGTTTAATAGCATTCTGGTAAATGGGGTTTAAGTTTGCTTGACTATATTAATGATCCTGAAAGAGATTTTTTTCCATGCACAGATATGCACTATTTATACAATCAGACATTTGCAAAAGTGTAAGTTTAGAAAAGGTTCATGATCCCAGACTGCTGCCACAATTTGGCACAGATTGTCAATCTTGGCTCAAAGGAAGCACAGGCCTGACTGAACATGATGCTTAGCTATCATAGTTCAGGCATCCTAGTAGAGCAGAGGGGAAACCCACACAGCACCCACCTACACAGCACCTGGTCTGTGAATCAGTGGAAGACTCTCAACAGAAGAGCTAAAATGCACAGACCATAAATATTATACCAATAAGAGAAGGGTAGGGTCAGGAAAGCAAGCAGCACTTGAAAGGAGATTTTTAAGCCTCTCTGTTCTTGTCATACTTATTCAGTTAACAATACAAAGATGTCCTCCTGTCTGAGTTCTTTTTATTATCATTGTTCTACAACTCCTCCTAGGCTATATCTAATTCCAGGGGCCTTTTGTCCTGGCAAGGAGGATGCTTTTAATGTGTGTGTATGTACATCATACATTAGAAATATTGTCATTTATAAAACCCACTGTGAATGACAACACTAAATCTCTTCTCAGGCTACCAACTGTTTTAAAAGGCTGGAAAGAAATGTTTAAAAATATCATGGTAATAGGTTTATTACCTATAGGCATATATAGTGCCTTTTATCCCAGAGTGCTTTACGAATGTAGGGCCTGATTCTGCCCTTCTTCCTTTTAGTGAGTGGCAGTTTACTCTGTGAGTAGTCCCATTGAAATCAACTATATGCTATAAATGGGTAGACCTGTATACTACAAATAAGTCACTTAATCCACTGCAGAAATGCAGTTGCCTCTGGGGTGAAATGTGGCAACTCATGGAGCAGTTGCTATTAAAAAGACAGTATTTATCAACCCCTATTGCACATCAGTATCTGAGCTACCCCATTTTCTGCCTACACTTACAATTGACAATATCTGTGATAACTGTGGTAAACATTACCTTTTCAAATGGCTCATGCTGCTCCTGTACATATACCACAACAGTTAAGGACAAGAAATGAAGAATATTTTTTCTAATTGGAAACGCAAGGGGGTTGGCTAGGCAGAGTGTACTTACCAAGGAATTTGGCCAGGATATTATGTTTAAGACTCCGACTCTCTCAACAATTAAAACATGGATTTTTTGAGATTACAGTGCTTGGGGGCTTGAGTTTATCTCTCAACCAAGTGCCCACTAACAAGATGCCCAGTACAACCTACTGATTATCAGCACTCCTATTTGTATTACCTTGGTGTAGTTGGAGGTCTCTCTTCCAAACATTAATCTACCAGTTTATAGCAGTTTGAGCACTTACAGGATGATATGGCTATAAGATAAGAGTTGTCTAATATTTCTAAATATCCTAAACAACATGACTGAAATAATTTAAAATACTAGACTATCTTTTAAAACAGAGAAGCAAGACTTGGCAATATTAATCATTAATATTAATCAGTTACACAGATAGGAAATTAAAGGCAGATGAAAGGTTTCCTTATTGCTTACAAATGGTGGAATATCAAATTCTGAATGGGTATCATTTTGTTCAGGGTGATATTAATTATCTCAGAACCAACGAGTCAAAGATCAAATGAACTAAAAAATAGTAAAGCCCTTTACACCCGCCCCCCACAATTGCCACCTCTTATAAAAGTCATTTTAAAGTTTTCCTTGAGCTTAAATTCCTAAAGTCTATGAAGAAAAAAAAATAACAAACACTCCACGCTTAGATTAAATGGATCTTTTTAATGTTGACCCTTACTTTTAAAGAACAGTAGCCTGTCTGGTGGACTCAATTTTGATTGCTGTTTTAAATCATCAAGGGGAAAGGTATGCAGGATTTCATATAAACACAACGTCCATTTTTCAGACCTCTGTCCTTCTGATTAATTGCCTATATTTTGTGTTCACAGAATTATAGGGGTATTGGACAGCCTGAAATTAAAGCCACTTCTATAGCTATAGGACAAACCAGGGAAGATATCTGCAGTGTAAACTTTACAGTTACATGGTCTGCCCTCCCAATGACCTTAAACTTATTCTAGTAGGACCATTCTCTAGGGGCAAAAAAATGTAATTCAGTCAATGTTAGCTTTTTCCTGATCCTCTTTTTAAGCATATTACTGCCAACACATTTATATATGTACAAGTATTATGCTGTGGACTGAGTTTGCTAGAGGATGTAATGAGTTGAAAACCCTTGAACTCTGGCAGAATTTGAATTGCACTCTGAATAGGTAAGCAAGCCAAATTCTAGCTATCATCCTTGATTGTGAGGTTTTCTATAGCACCCACAGAAGTATCTGAATGCTTCCGGTAGCGTCTTAGGACCTATTCCAAAGTCCATTGAAGTTGATGGTCTTTGGATCAGGCCCAGTATATTCCTGTCTCAAAGAATTCTGTATCTGATTTCAAATGTTCTGACAAATACATTTTTCTTGTAAAAATGTCATCAGATAAAAAGCACCTAACTAAACAGTGAAAAATGTAGAAGGTTAAGGTATTGAATTATATTTCTGCAAAATATTAAACAATATTTATGTTCAGGGATGAATAGTTTCTAGTGGGAACATTTGGGAACAGAGGCCCAGACTTTCTGGGTTCTACTTTCAATTCTCCCATCAATTCTTTCTGTGATCCTGGGGAGTCCGTTAAACCTAGCTCTCTGCCTGTGTTTCTCCATCTGTAAATTCATATACTACATATAAGACCTACATGCCAAGGATGTTGTGAATTATACTTAATGTTTGCATCATCTTTTGAGATTTTTGGATTCAAGATGGTATCTGAATGCAAAATAGAATAAGACTTATGGAATACAATTAAACAATCATGATATAATTAACATTTTGAAACATTGCAGAGGCTTTTGTGCCATTCTGTTCCCTTTTAAGGGCTAGATTGCAAACCCCTTACTTCCAATGATACTAAATGGGACTAGTTGGGCCTGTTATGTTCACAGCATACACACAGAAAGTTAGATAATAGCATAAGTACTATTGCTGAAAGGTTACAATGTAACAGGACTTTATTTCTAAGAATTCAGAACGATAACATACGAAAGCCCAAAAACAGAGAGAGAAAACAGGCTGCGCCCTAAGACACTGAGGCACGATTCATGCCTGCTTCCTTTTACACTGGCTCTTTTCAGACTGATTGTCTGCTGACTGACTCAGATCATATGGCTTTTCTTAGAGACTCCCAGCCTGCAAGCAGGATCAGGAAATCCCTCACACTTAAAACAAGTTTGTCATTTTTAATCAGTTTTTAATACCCCACACTCCCCAGTGTGTATATCTGTTACAATCCAGCCTTAAGTTAGTGGAGAGATGCATAGCAAATAGAATGCACCATTTTTTAGAATCTTATTTAGGTCTTCTGGTGGGAAAAGCAGTCAGATATCTTACCAACAATATGTAAGCAATGTTTGAGGAAATAAATGTTTTACTGTCAATCATAATTTAAATGGCTCCTTCTTCTGATTGTGTTTGCTTGATAATGCACATGCTATATTTTAGAGGTTCTTGATACTTGCCAGTGGCTGGAGTACATGATCACTACACTTTATCATGGGAGAAAAATGCTCTGGAAAGCAATGGCTGATTTTCACTCAGTTCATTGAATCATAGACACTGATTAGAATCACATGTATATTGATTTCCTCTAAAGCACAATGCAGATCGACATAATATTATCAAATGTAGTGATGTGGGTGGTTGTAAACCTAGAGAGATCCTGGAGTTATCCTAACTACAGAACCAGATTCAGATTTTATGTCAGCATCTCTTCAGTTTGCTCATTTAGGATGTTGGTTTAGATGTACATTTTGGAGAGATTCAGTCTTGTATGTTTCCTTCTTAGGATGCTTGCTGTCACCACTTCTGTCTACCAGCAAGTGGCCCGATCTTGTAAGATGCAGAGGAGCTCTTGTAACAATCTTTGTGCCTCAATCTTACAGTCACTACTCAGTGCCTTGAAGGTACAATCCCTCAATGAGTATTGAGTCAGCTTCTCTCCTGTGGCTGAGCTCTGCTCTGTGAAGGGGTGTGTGTGTGTGCAGTGAGCAGGCATTGGATAACCAGTTACAACTCTAAGGGTTGTTCTGTGCTGCCCTAGTTTAAGTTAGAGCAGCCCCAGGTTGCTCTAACTCAACTTATACCACCAACATATGATCCGTAAGGTGCCATGTGCCAGTGGAGGATTAGGGTAATGGAATGGAACTCTCCATACCTGCCTATGGTGGAGTAGGATGTGGCAGCTAGCACATAGGTGGCTCTGCAGATTTTACCACAGCTGAGAGTCCCATCCCTCCTCTAACCATAGAATCCTCAGCTGCTCAGTTACAGGTAGAATCTGGCTTTTTAGGGTATGTCTACACTGCAGTTAGACACCTAGAACTGGCCCATGTCAGCTGACTTGGGCTTCTGGAGCTAGGGCTAAGGGGCTATTTAACAGTGGTGTAGACATTCGGACTCGGACCCTTCCCCTTGCAAGGTCCCAGAGCCCAAGCCCATGCCCAAATAACTACACCACAATTAAAGAGCTCCTTAGCCTGAGCCCTGAGAGCCTGAGTCAGCTGGCATGGACCAGCCACAGGTGTCTAATTGCAGTGTAGACACACCCTTAGTGTTGCCTGAGTGGTGCAATGGAGTGGTGCATTTGAAAATTTTTCCCTATGTGTTACTACTGCCCTCCACTGGATGGCCAGTTGGTCCTAGTCAAGTGCTTGTAAGTGTATCCCCTGCAAGTGCCTGACCCACACAGAGGCTGCAACCCCTATTGCTTGCATATACTGTATTACATACTATAGCTAATCTCTCCTGTAGCTGAAGAAGTTGGGGTCCTGTGTTTTTGGAGCAGAGTGCCCTGGGTTCTGCGAGGATACTGTCAGTGTGTGTAGCAGATAACTGTCTGTATATTTGCCACTGACTTGGTACAGATTGGTGCTGTACACTTCACATTTGCAAAACATAGTATATCATAGATATGTCGTATCTAAATAATGGACAAATATTGCCCTTTCCGGAACTGCACAAAGGTGGACTCTCGATTTGATCAGATTTCTTTTTTGGTCCAAACTTGCTTTACGTAGAGAGAGAAATCTGTGTCTTAAGGTATATTCTCTTCAACTCTCATTGGCAGTTAATGAAATAAGAGTGAACTCTGAAGAAATAATTAAATGTTGTGCAATTAGGACTACAGCACACTGAGGTATAAATAAGTACAAAACAATATATCCTTCCATAGATTATGGCAAACTACATTCTTGCATAGCACTGTGGTCTGATCCTAAGACCATACATAACTCAAGAGCACTAGATAAGGTTCTTGTCAGGGCAAAAGTAGCAGGGATATGAGGCTGACTGGCAGATATGTGAAACAGTGATCAGATCAGAGAAAAGAAAAAAGAAAGACAGGTTCAGCAACATTTGGACTATTAGTGGCACCTTGCCATGTTGTCAATTGATCTCAAATTTACCCAAACTTTCCTGCAACAGTTTGAAGGTAAAAACCTAATTTCTCAGCAATCAAATGCTCAGGCCTAGTATTTTATCCATTTGCCTTTCCCTGCAAACCTCAGTTCAAGCTATGTTGTGGTCCAGTGGGTATTATTTTCTCCTCTTTCATTCTCCAGAGTGATCTGTGATCTGTCAGCCCCTCAGCTGAAGAGACCCTTTGGAAATAGGGAATATCAGTACTCATCAAACATTATTAGGTTAATTCCAGCCAGGCTAGCTTTGATGGGAGGTCCTGACGTTGAGCAAACCTGTTTCCTTCACTAGGATGTGTCAGTTAGAACCACCAACTGCAAGGATTTCTTATGTTCTCACGAAAAAGGAAGGAAACAGCTGGTAAATGTATCACAGATGGTAAAGCTCTTGGCATCTCTCAGGAGAGGGCCACCCATACAGATGGCTCATTATTGTAACATTTGGATTTTCATCTTATTAAAACATCTTTTTTCCTGGTTTTATTTAGCATCATAAATTCTCTTACACTTTAGTTAACTCAGTAATTTGGGGGCTGTGTGCGTGCACTAAGGAACATCATTTGGCTAAAGTACATATTGGTATCATCATTATTCGCAGCTCTGATGTGCAGCTAGTGGACTTGAACCTGATTAAAAATACCAAATGCAAGTGAATGCTCAGAAATATGACTTTATCAAGCAAAGGTCAGCTAAGCCTGTAAAGAAGCTGAATTATTCAACACAGAAAAGTACTGAGTGAAATGGGAAAATATTTATAACTGAGGCATTACAGTTATTGTGCTGTACAATGCAGTATTCATATGCCAAAATACAAAGCCAGTGCAAATGTGTGTAAGCAAATATACTGTTTTATATATATAAAAATAGATACATAATGCTACATTTAAAAATCTGATCAGAAATCCAAGTTACTCTCTGAGGCTCAGATTTTCAGAAATGTGTGCGTGCAAAATTATACACGTTTGCACAACTAGTTTCACTTTGCATTTATGATTGTGTGTGCAAGCATGGTACATTAGCATGCAAATAGCTATGAATGCTCAGCATGTGCAATGGGTACATCTCAGAGCACTTTTCAAAAGAAGTTGGTAAGTAGCACTAGTCCTACTGTGCAGATGGGAGAAAGAGAGGAATAGAAAGGTGAAAGGACTTGCCCCATGTAACAGAGGAAGTTATGGGAGGAGCTGGGAATTGAATCCAGAGCTCCTGGCTCTGTCTGGTGCCCTGTATGCTGTAACATCTCCCTGAAAGCTAACTAGTCACTTACTCATGCAGTTACGGCAATGGCTGCTACAGCACATGCTTTATTTTATTTTATTTTTATTTTTTTGCATGTACACAGTTCTGCAAATTTGAACTGTAGATCTCTAACTCTATCGGAACTGCAAACAAAACACTGAGTAAAAAATAACATGCAATTAAAAATTAAATCAATCTTTGTTGTCTGTTTGTCCGTGGCTCTGTTAAGCTTTGAAGCCTCCCTGTCAAATCATTAAGG
This sequence comes from Gopherus flavomarginatus, assembly GCF_025201925.1. Taxonomy (NCBI): domain Eukaryota; kingdom Metazoa; phylum Chordata; order Testudines; family Testudinidae; genus Gopherus; species Gopherus flavomarginatus. The sequence goes on along the minus strand of NC_066627.1, from coordinate 38,318,945 downwards.
TGTATGCTTATGCTGTAGATATAGATTAACAGTGGAACAGATTGTGTCACATGGATCATCCAGAGAGATGGAAAGTAGGGTCTGATGCACATACAACAGCTGCTTTGTAAATTTCCTTATGGTCCTGATCATGAGAAGTGCTGCCACAGAGTTTTTAGGATCAGGCCAATCTCTTCCATTAACAAAAAAAAATCATACACCAGGTGAAAGACCAATCCTGCCTCTGGATAGGTGTGCAATTCCAATAGGTCACATCTGTATCTAGGTTTTGGCCCAGAAATTAACTACAAAATTTCCTTTTAATAAAACACCGGGCCAGATCCCCAGCTGCTGTAAATAGTTGTAGCACCATTGAAGCCAATTAGGTTATATAAACATAGAGAGGAAGGGACCTCAATAGCTCATCTAGTTCAAATCTGTGCACTCAAGACAGGACTACGTAATGAATAATAACATAATAACGCTTCCTGACAGGTGTTTGTCTAACCTGTTCTTAAAAACCTCCAATGATGCAGATTTCACCACCTCCTTAGGCCATTTGTTCCAGTGTTTAACTGCCCTGACAGTTAGGAAATTTTTCCTAATATCCAACCTAAACTTCTCTTGCTGCAATTTAAGATCATTGCTTCTTGTCTTGTCCTCAGAGGTTAATAAGAACAATTTTTTACCCTCCTCCTTGTACCAACCTTTTATGTACTTGAAAACTGTTATCATGTCAATCTTCTCTTCTGCTGACTAAACAAACCCAATATTTTAAATCTTTCCTTATGAGTCATGGCTTCTAGACATTTAATCATTTTTGTTGCTCTGCTCTGGGCTTTCTTCAATTTGTCCACATCTTTCCTGAAATGTGGTGCCCAGAACTGGACACAATATTTCAGGTGAAACCTTGTAAGTGCTGAGTAGAGTGGAAGAATTACTTCTCATGTCTTGCTTACAACACTCCTGCTAATACATCCCAAAATGATATTGGCTTTTTTTGCCACAGCATTACACTGATGACTCATATTTAGCTTGTGATCCATTCTAACCCCTAAATCCCTTTCCACAGTATTCCTTCCTAGGCAGCCATTTCCCATTTTGTAAGTGTGCAGAATGGGATTTACATCAGCTGAGGGCCTGGTCCTTGAAACTCTTGTTTATTCTGAGATCAAAGTGTCAGCAAACGGTAAACATCATTTGTAATTTGTAGCCCTCTAATTTAAAAATAGCCAAACTGATTTATTATTAAATAGATGGGCTCTTATGGTGAGACTTTGGATGCCAAGGGACAGCCAAGCTGTAAATCCTTCCAAAATGGAGTTGCTAGCTGAAATGCTGAAAATTCTGTAATGCTTTGTGGGTACTGCTGTGTAATACTTATAATGTATCATCTAATCTAATCATATCCCAAAAAGAGAGAAAGCATGGGGGGCTGGAGGGCTCAGGAAATAGGTTTCCAAAATGGCAATAATAATTTCGACTGACAAGCCAACCTATCAGATGAGTTTGTTGGGTCTCAGTCAATTCCTTTTTGTCTTATCAGAGAGGCCAATGAATGAGTGATCCACAGAGACCTGTGCTGTGGAGTTGCAGTTGACGTGGCTATGAAAGTGATGCCACTTGGGAGCACCAAATTCACCCAGAGAAAGAGGTTGCCCCTAGTGAGTTTTATAGATTCATAGACTCTAGGACTGGAAGGGACCTTGAGAGGTCATCGAGTCCAGTCCCCTGCCCTCATGGCAGGACCAAATACTGTCTAGACCATCCCTGATAGACATTTATCTAACCTACTCTTAAATATCTCCAGAGATAGAGATTCCACAACCTCCCTAGGCAATTTATTCCAGTGTTTAACTACCCTGACAGTTAGGAACTTTTTCCTAATGTCCATCCTAAATCTCCCTTGCTGCAGTTTAAGCCCATTGCTTCTTGTTCTATCATTAGAGGCTAAGGTGAACAAGTTTTCTTCCTCCTCCTGATGACACCCTTTTAGATACCTGAAAACTGCTATCATGTCCCCTCTCAGTCTTCTCTTTTCCAAACGAAATAAACTCAATTCTTTCAGCCTTCCTTCATAGGTCATGTTTTCAAGACCTTTAATCATTCTTGTTGCTCTTCTCTGTACCCTCTCCAATTTCTCCACATCTTTCTTGAAATGCGGTGCCCAGAACTGGACACAATACTCCAGATAAGGCCTAACCAGCGCAGAGTAGAGCGGAAGAATGACTTCTCGTGTCTTGTTTACAACACACCTGTAAATGCATCCCAGAATCACATTTGCTCTTTTTGCAACAGTATCACACTGTTGACTCATATTTAGCTTGTGGTCCACTATGACCCCTAGATCTCTTTCTGCCATACTCCTTCCTAGACAGTCTCTTCCCATTCTGTATGTGTGAAACTGATTGTTCCTTCCTAAGTGGAGCACTTTGCATTTGTCTTTACTGAACTTCATCCTGTTTACCTCAGACCATTTCTCCAATTTGTCCAGATCATTTTGAATTTTGACCCTGTCCTCCAAAGCAGTTGCAATCCCTCCCAGTTTGGTATCGTCTGCAAACTTAATAAGCCTACTTTCTATGCCAACATCTAAGTCGTTGATGAAGATATTGAACAGAGCCGGTCCCAAAACAGACCCCTGCAGAACCCCACTTGTTATTCCTTTCCAGAAGGATTGGGAGCCATTAATAACTACTCTCTGAGTACAGTTATCCAGCCAGTTATGCACCCATCTTATAGTAGCCCCATCTAAATTGTATTTGCCTAGTTTATCGATAAGGATATCATGCGAGACCCTATCAAATGCCTTACTAAAGTCTAGGTATACCATATCCACCGCTTCTCCCTTATCCACAAGGCTCGTTATCCTATCAAAGAAAGCTATTTGTTCTTTATAAATCCACGCTGGCTATTCCCTATCACCTTACCACCTTCCAAGTGTTTGCAGATGATTTCTTTAATTACTTGCTCCATTATCTTCCCTGGCACAGAAGTTAAACTAACTGGTCTGTAGTTTCCTGGGTTGTTTTTATTTCCCTTTTTATAGATGGGCACTATATTTGCCCTTTTCCAGTCTTCTGGAATCTCTCCCATCTCCCATGACTTTCCAAAGATAATAGCTGGCCATTTGGACTAATGCCTGAGTATTTTCATTAGTTTTGTGTTCAACATGCACTGGCAGACTGGAAGACAAAGATAGTAGCTCAATTTTTGGCTGTGTTGGAAAAGTTTGCTATTATGTATAGTTGTCCCTGCCAAGACTCATGGCCCACAGGTGTTTGCTCTGAAATGCTTCAGAGCAAAACCAGGGGATGTAGTTGAGAACATAGCCGAGGGTCAGAGCCAGGGATCAGAAGTCGAAACCAAAACTAATGGGTGAACCAGAGACATGGTCAGGAAACAGAACCACAGGTTAGAGCAGGGATCAGACATCGAATGCTAGAGCCAATGGGTGAGCCAGAGACGTGGTAGAGAAGCAGAGACAGGGTATCAAAGATGTCCAAGGAACTGTAGTGGGCACAATGGCAGGCTGTGCAGGATCAGGCAGAGGAAGCAGGACCAAGTGTGGAATGTATTGAGAAGCCAGCAAGCTCTGGCTGCTGCTTGGTCAAGTAGTAGCTAGATTCACCACTCCACCAATCAGGAAGTGCAATCAATCAGGCAACCCCTGCCAGGATCAGCTGTGTCCAGTGTGGTGTTAGGAGACTGACTCTGGTGCAGTTGGCTTTCTCCCAGGTGGAGGGCCAGATTTTTTTTGCAAGAGCTCAGTTCTCAATTAGCCACTTACGGGAAGTGGCCAGTGCTCAGTGTCATTGTAGTTAATGAGAACTGCAGATTACCTTTTGAAAATCCCCACTTAATGAAGGTGCCTAAATGAGAGGTGAGTTTGTCCAAACAGTTGGCCTTAGTTGTGGGAATGAATTACTTTTGAAAATCTGCCAGAGTTCTTAAGACGCCAGGGCCTGACTTTTCCTTGTGCTCCAAGAAGAGAGTAAGTGGAAATATTGAGCTAAAGGATACTCAGAAAATCTGCCAGCAGCTCTCGCCTGCACATGTTGGAAAGTGGGCTGTGAGCAGCTGGAATGGAAAGTGTCCTATAGCACCCACCTCAGGACTCTATGAAGGAACAAAAGCGTTGACGGAATGGCTGCAAAAAGAAACAGCAAACATGACTGAGGACATCAACCACATTTTGAACTAAGATCATCCTTTGTTATAAGGCTACAGAATTTGAGTCACAGGAAAACATCTGTGAAACAGAATTGCAAAACATCTGTGGAGCAGAATTAAAGTATGAAAGAAAAGCTGATACTCACAAGTGCTCCTGCTTAGGAAGACACAACCATTCGTGTTATGTACAGATGTAGCCAGGGTAATGGAGATGTAGTTGTACACAGGGATAGGTGAGGAGGGCGGGAGTGAAGTACAGTTGGAATAACAAGTCTGTGGCAATGGAAAGTAGCACAAAAGTGAGCAGTGCAACATCTATCCCACCCACTCTGTGCAATGCACAGGCAACAGACAGTTCTGCTGTTCGCTGCAGGGTCCTTTTCAGTGAACACCGTCCAGGACCCCATGGTTTCTGTATTTGTGGTCTTATGTGCAGAGACCAGCGCTCACCACATCCTTTTTTTTGTCCTGGACCTCACAATGAATTCTCATCTGTGTAGCTAGATGCATCTAGTTGTCCCAGGCAGCATATGTGCAGCAATCCCTGTGACAGAGAAGAGCATTCAGTGCAGTTCTTTCGCCTCCAGCATTGCCTGCTTTTCCTTTGGCATGCCCCACTTTCTCAGTGCTTCCTGTGGGCGGGACACTGTTGATGTGGGGAGCTGCTGTCCCTACACGTCTATGGGGGTTGCTATTGAGAGGACATTTTTTCGTTTTATTCTGTCCAATGGTGGACTATGCACCTTTCCATTCACCCCAGAGGCATGCAACAGGTGGTACGATCAGGCCCTGAGGATTTTAGCAAAGGCAAAGGTGCTCTAGAAGCCAAGAGAGGCTCCTGTTTACTCTCACTGAGTTTCTTTCTTCCTTTCTCTCTGCTCTGTGCTTCTGAGACTCAGGTCACAATCGATATTATGTCAAAGGCCCAGTTCTCTCTGGAACAAGCAACCAACAGCCTGACACAGCAAAGTCGTCATTTCTGCAGGTTTTTACAGGTGAATTTGGCTGCACTCTGCAACTGGGCTCTGCCCCAGACAGACCAAGCCAAGAACAGCCTGAGCATGAGGGAATTTGGTACTGAGGGTGAATAGACACCTCCTTTAGTTGGTAGGCATAGAAAAGGCCAATCTTTTAAACAAACGAAGTATTAAATTCTTAGTTAGATTCTAACTAAAGATTTAAAGATCCCCCCTAGTCCTCTGTCATGGGCCCTGTCTATGCTTTGTTTGAGAGGTTGTTGTTTTTTTTTTTTTCACCATTGTAGCAACACCAGTGCAAACCTGAAATGTAGAGGCACTGCACCAAAGTAAGGTGGGACTTGTACTGGCATGACTTAGCACTGGCACATTGTCTCTTTTTGGGGGTTCGCACTGGTGCAGCTACTTCAGTGTAGGCACCTCAGTCCAAATTTCATTAATCTAGGCAAGCCCACAGAGTAGAAAAACTTTTTAATCAGTTTATTTCCCAGAGTGCAAGACGTGATTGACTGCCTTACAGCCAAAGATTTTGAGGAATTTTAAGGGGATTTAACAAAGCTCAGGGAAGTGGTGGTGTTATGGCAATGATAGTCAGTGTTCATAAATTTAACATGAAGCACTCGTTATTGGTTTTTGTATGTCCTACTAAAACAGGAGAAAGACCTGGATGTCATTATGGACAGCTCATTAGAAACCTCTGTTCAGTGAGAAGAGTAGGTTAAAAATAAACAGAAATGGTGGGACATGTAGAAATTGGGCTAGAAAATAATATTGGAAATATTTTAATGCCACTATATAAATTACTGCTATATCTATAGCAATGATGCCATACGTATAGCCAGCAGGCAGGATCCAGTCCCCAGGACCCTTCCCTGCAGCCTGCCACTTATACCCCTACCCTTCTAAAGCATCCACCCTGTAGCTGCTACCTCTGCAAATCAAGGGGCTGAGGCAAGAATGAGCGGCAGGCTCATTCCTGATTGAGCACAGGGAACTGAACCCTCTTCCAATCTGCTGGTGAACAGAGGCTTTTTGAGCAGCCACCACAACGCTGTAACCAGGGATCAGATGAGGTTCTTGCCTTGCTCTTGCCACCATGGCAAAGTCTGCAGGACTTTGCTTCTGATCTCCCACCTTTAACCTTCTCCTCTTGTACTCTCCCTGCTACCTATTTGGCTTACAGAGCACCATTGTCTTTAAAATGCCGTAAGAGCTGAGACTGAGGACAGCAGCTCTTTCTGTATCCCCTGTATCCACCCTGAAAATGGCCAGAGTGAGTGCGGGGGAAGAGAGGGAGGGAGAAAGGAAAGCGATGGGAGAGACTGAGCATTTGAGGAGGGATATTTCTCAAAGGGGCAAGTGGAAGGGAAAATTTCCAAAGGCATAGTAAGGGGCAGGGGGCAGTTTCCCAAAGAGTTAGGGGAAAGAGAGAAAATTCACACACACACATGGCAGTGCATATGCACAGGGTGAATTAATGGGCATATGAAGGGAAGTTTAAAAATGCATTAATTATTTGTAAAGTCTTTAAATGTAGTATTTAATGTCACTCAAAAATGCAACATACCGTGTACTTCGATAAGACTGCAAAACTAGTTTCTTGCTATTGAAGTTTTTATTCCTGGACCTTGGACTTTGAATGAAAGGGTAATTTGGCCCTCACCACAGAATGAGTTTGACCCGCTTTGTCTATACTGTGGTCAGCTCTGGTCACCCTCTCTCAAAAGACATGTGTACGCTGCAGTTGGGAGTTGGCTTCCCAGCATGAGTAGGCAAACATGGTCTAGCACACTGAGGGTATGTCGACACTATGAAATTAGGTTGATTGAATAGAAATTGGTTTTTTAGAAATTGATTTGATACAGTCAATTGTGTGTGTCCCCACTAAGTGCATTAAGTCGGCTGTGTGCGTCTACAGTACCAAAGCTAGTGTTGACTTTTGGAGCGTTGCACTGTGGTAGCTATCCCACAGTCTCCACCGCCCATTGGAATTCTGGGTTGAGCTCCCAATGGCTGATGGGGCAAAAATGTTGCATGTGGTTCTGGGTATATGTCATTGGGCCCCTCCCTCCCTCCCTCCATGAAAGCAATGGCAAAAAATCATTTCTTGCTTTTTTCCTGGGTTACCTTTGCAGACGACATACCACGGCAAGCGTGGAGCCCGCTCAGCTCACTGTCACCGTATGTATCCTGGATGCTGCTGGTAGATGCGGTACAGCATCGCTACACAGCAGCATCCTCTTGCCTTGCCTTGCGGATGGCAGACGGTGCAATACGACCGTTGTTGTCGTCGTCCCATGGGTGCCCCAAACGACCTTGGTTAGGTTGGTCAGGGGCACTTGGGCAGACATGGGTGCTCCTGGCCGGCCTCTGTGAGGTCGGTCGGGGGCACCTGGACAATAATGGGAATGACTGCAGGTCATTCTCTTCTTTAAGTTTTGTCTAATGAAGATTCAGTCCTGCCTGGAATGTCATGCCAGCTGGAGGTTTCTGCCTCAGGCTGCTCTCCCAGTCGGCAGCACTGTGTGTGGTCGCACCTACCCCAGCCTACCCCTTGCTCCCATGGCTCATGAAGCCTGGACAGTAGTAAGGAGCAGTTCAATGATAGGCTAGGCAAGTGCATAATGATGGTAGAATGTGCCTTTGGACTTTTAAAAGCTCGCTGGCACAGTTTACTGACTCGGTTAGACCTCAGTGAAACCAATACTCCCATCATTATTACTGCTTGCTGTGTGCTCTACAATATCTGTGAGACTAAGGGGGAGACGTTTATGGCAGGGTGGGAAGTTGAAGCAAATTGCCTAGCCACTGATTACTTGCAGCCAGACACCAGGGTGGTTAGAAGAGCACAGTAGGGCGCTCTGTGCATCAGAGAAGCTTTGAAAACTAGTTTTATGACTGGCCAGGCTACGGGATGAAAGTTCTGTTTGTTCCTCCTTGATGAAAACCCGCCCCCTTGGTTCACTCTACTTCCGTATAAGTCAACTGCCCTCCCCTCCCCCCTTTGATCTCTGCTTGCAGAGCCAAAAAAGTCATTGTTGTTTCAAATTCATTCATTCTTTATTAATCCATCACACAAATGCGGGGATAACTGCAAAGGTAGCCTGGGTGGGGTGGGGAAGGAGGAAAGCACAGCGGTGGGGTAGTTGTAGAGGCACCCCCTGAAATGGCATGCAGCTCATCATAGAAGTGGCATATCTGGGGCTCTGACCTGAATCGGCCGTTTGCCTCTATGGTTCTTTGGTAGGCTTGCCTGAGCGCCTTAAGTTTCATGCAGCACTGCTGCAGGTCTGTTCTTCATGCCCTTAGAGATTTTTTCAAATATTCCGACATTTGGTCTTTTGGAACAGAGTTTGGATAGCACGGATTCGTCTCTTCATATAGCAATCAGATGCAGTACTTCCCTTTTGGTCCATGCTGGAGCTCTTTTGCGATTCTGGGAATCCATGGTCACCTGTGCTGATGAGCTCTGCATGGTCACCTGTGCTGATCAGCTCTCCATGCTAGACAAACAGGAAATGAAATTCAAAAGTTTGCGGGGCTTTTCCTGTCTACCTGGATAGTGCATCTGAGTTGAGAGTGCTCTCCAGAGTGGTCACAATGGAGCACTCTGGGATGGTTTCTGGAGGCCAATACCGTCAAATTGCATCCACACTACCCGAAATTCGACTCAGCAAGGTTGATTTCAGTGCTAATCCCCTCGTCAGGGAGGAGTACAGAAATCAATTTTGAGACTTTTAAGTTGACAAAAATGGCTTTGTCGTGTGGATGGGTGCAGGGTAAAATTGATTTAATGCTGCTAAATTCAACCTAAACTTGTAGTGTAGACCAGGGCTAAGAATAGCATTGCAGCTGTGGTGACACAGGCAGCAGATCAGGCTAGCCACCCAAGTACAAGCCCATCCTACACCCCATGTACATAGTCTGGTGGTCACACTCTTAGTTTTAGTGTGTTAACTTGAGCAGAGCTAGTGCTTCTCTGTCTACCTGTGTTGGGAAGCACACCCCCAGCTGCAGTGTAGACAGACTGCAAAAGGATATAGCAGAAATACAGAGTGTTCGGAAGTTGAATGATGGTAAGAGGAGCCACGGAAGGACTTCCTTATGAGAAGAGATTGAAAATAGTAGGCACCTTTACTTTGGAGGGGAGATGCATACATGGGGACATAATAGTTACATAGAGTGATGAATGGTCTAAAGAAGATAAGCTATGTGCTCCTATTTGCCCTTTCTGATAATACAAGAACAAGGAGACACCAGTGAAACTGAAAGACTATAAAACTTGAAACTAACAAAACAAAATACTTATTTACAAAACATGTAGTTAACCCCAGAAACTCATTGCCACAGAAAACATTGAAATCAAGAGCTTAGTAGGAGTCAAATAAGGATTAGATATGAATGCATGTTGAGAACATCTCAATTATATTAGTTAGGGTTGTTTTGTTTTTTTTAAAAAAAGAAATAATATCAACCTTTATGTTTTAGGTCAGAAACTAACCATTAGCAGATGGGAGACAGGAAGAAACTTTTACCATGTGCATATATGGGCCCATAACTGTGCAGATCTGGGAGGGGGAGGAGGGAGAATGAGATTTGCATCTTCCTGTGAAGCATCCATATCTGATGCTATTGGAGACAGGCTACTAGACAAGATAGACCTTATCCGGTATGGCAGCTCCTATGTTCCACACTCTGTACACAGTTCAGAAACATGTGTCCTAATTTTGCCTGGGCACAGATGCTATTAGCTTGCAAGTGGAGTGTGGATTAATTCTCTGAAATCTAGTATGGGCGTGGGGGGCTTCCTTTTTTGATCGTTATAGGGTATGAATGTTCTGTAAATCCTCAAGTGCAGAAGAAGCTGTTTAGTGACAGACATCAAATAAAATTCCTGCAAGTGCCTGGCAGCAGAATACATTTGCCTGTTTAACTGCATGCAAAATGCTTGTCAAGACAGATTCTGGTGCCCTTTCCTCAGCAAGCACCCTCATTACCTTGTGTTCCATATTGCGTGGCAGAGATGGCATGTGCGTCCCCACGAGCTTTTGAAGTCTTACCATAGTGCTAACATACCTTTATTTTCATTTTGGCACATCTGATAAGAAGACATCACCAGCAATTCCAGAGTGGAGTTCGAGGGGAGGGGTGTCAGACAGCAACATTCAAACCAGGAGTCAGTTCTGAAACCTTCCAGGGATTTAGTTCAAGACCATCTTAAGGTGTAACAGGGTAACACATTCCCATTGCATATGCTACAGGGTCCAGACAGTCCTGTGGAAGAAAATAGTCCCACTGAACCAAACCATTTCCACGGAGAGAATGGAAAGTAAAGACTGACAGTAATAGATATAATGGCAAAGAGAGTGATATAACTGCCTAGACTGACAAAGGGGCGAGCATGGCAAGTCGTATGATGCCAGTTCAAGAACATTCACATTTCTCTGTGGGGGAAATTTCTGTCTATGGTAGGGAGTTATTTAATCAAATATTAGTGCTGTTTCACATTACCTCAGCCTCATGACGTAGTAGGGTATGTGCAGGCTATATGGAGTAACATGCAGATTCTATCCAACTCCCTCTAGACATATATAACTGGGTATGGTCATCCCTACTTCTGCATTTCCATGGGCTCCTCTTGCCTGCCTGTGTCTCTGCTCAGGCTATGTCAAACCCACGCTTTCATCCATCTCTCGTTTGAGACTCTGTGATGAAGTTTGGATGAATGTGCTACAACAATCAAGAAGCCTGGAAGTGAAGCTGAAGCACAACTTTCCAAGAAGGGAGTGTGAAGTTTCATGGAATTAATTCTCTGTTGCATGCCTCTCACTCCAGAGTTAGATGGGGCTATGGGTGGAGAACAAAGGATGGCATATTTGGCAGTAGTTCAGGTGTGCATATATCATATAAACCAGGGGAAGAGTAAGGATCCACCTGGCTACATAAAGTTAGGGCTGCCACTCCTTACAACTCTTTCCTAATTACATTATTTCCCTCTACTATGAATGCCACAATCCCTTTATTCATATTTTTCCCTCCATCATTTCTACTTTCTCTCTCCCCCTTTTTATGTTCTGTTCATTTGATCTACCTTTTTTTCTCCCCTGTTGTCTTGGCTCCTTAATTTTCTTCTATGTGCATCTCTTTCTCCCTCTGCCTCTGTGTTCCCCTTTGCCAATTCAAAAGTTTTCTTCTATCAGTTCGACTCTTTCAAGCTACCTCGTGGGCTCTCTCTTCCTTTAGCACCATCTGGCCTTTCCTGAAAGCCAGCCTCACCTCCTAGACATCCAACTTCAGAGGCTAAAGAGACAGACAGATTTTAGAATGTGATGGTCAGCTCTGGCAAAGGAGGGGAGCAGTGGGACTGGATGGCTAGGCGGTCGGAAATGTGAAACCATTGACAAACCCCACATGTGTAGAATAGAGAACACTGGAGAAAGCTCGAGAAATCCCAGAGCAGATAAAAGCCCAAGAATCTATTCTTGTGTCCAGACGGTGGTTTTACAGTATCTCTGCTTGTTACATTATCACAGGCTCGATACAGCTTGTACTGCTTTTTGTTCTCATTTAGATTTTGTGACAGGATCGGATCCGTTCCATTTTGATTGTTAAATCGTTGCATTAGGTTTTATTTTATATACAGGCTTTGTCTGCACAGTGCAATAATGTACTCTATGAGGGTGTGATTTCTAAAGTGCATGAACGTGTTGTGCACCAAATGCAGGGCCGGCGCAACCCATTGGGTGACCTAGGCGGTCGCCTAGGGCGCTAACATTTGGGGGGCAGCGACTGCAGTGGCTGAAACTTCAGCTGCCCCGGTCGTTGGCGGTATTTCTGTGGCGGGACCTTCCGCAGCCTCTGTCAGGGGCAGCATTTCGGGGGAGGGACCTTCCGCTGCCTAGGGTGGCAAAAAAGCTGGCGGCGCTCCTGACCAAATGGTCTGTGTAGTGCGCTTTAATGTGGTCATGTTCAAGTGCTACAGAACTGTTAGACTGCAGCACAGGGTCTACATGGACCAGTTAGTTCACAACACATTTATGTGCTTTAGAAATCTACCCTCATAGTATGTATTGTTATGCCATGTAGACAGCAGAGAAGTGTAGAGCTAGGAGGGACCTCGAGAGATCATCTAGTCTACTCCCTGGCACATGTTGAGGTTGGGTATGTGCATGTGTGTGCACATGATGCGCATGTCATTGTGACAACATATTTAAGCAGCAGTTTTGTCATTGCTTAACTGTTTTAATGTTAATGTGTTAATGTTTGATTCCATCACTTTGGGTATTTCACGTTTTCAGTAATGCTGCCTACAGAGATACTTTGTGTTGTCTCAAAATCTTATTCAGTTACACGGTCGAGCAAGACCCTATCAAGCATTTATATACTGCTCAAAATTATTCCAGTGGATATGGAAAAATAAGTAATCAAATAGGCTAGTGGGACAGATGTGTTTCATCAATATTTTTTCAAAAAATCATATTTTTGAAGTTTGCTGCTAAAGTTAAACCTTTTTTGTTTCTTTTATAAAAACAACCAGAAACACCCCCAACTTCAAAACTGGAAAAATAATTGGTTTTCCTCTTTTAAACCTTTTGCAGTAGCAAAAGGGAGAAAAGGCAGGGAAAGGAATAGAAACCAACCACCAATATTTTGGGGGGAGTTTTTTGGAAGGGGGGTTGTTGAAAAGATTTTTTTGTTTGTTTTTGTAGGAGAAATTTCTGCTAAAAATCCTTTTAAAAAGGCCATTTTTCATGGAAAAAATAAATAAAAAATTAACCAGCTCTACTAAACTAAAAATAGTGAAGAAATAAAACTAGAGATTGAGTGTTTTAAAAATGGCATTATCTACCCAGCTATGCATAGCATGGGGTTTGTGTATGAGCTCTGCAAAATGTATTAGAATAAGGAGTTTAGCACCTGAAACAAAACATCCTTCCTGATAGAGAGTTCTAATCCATTCCAGTTACTTAATCTCTCTGCGCATCAGTGAATATTTCCTTTTTTCCATATTTTGTCTGGTTGGTTATTTAGTCCTGAAAGAGTTTACAATCTTTCTCTTGTAATGTGTGTGGAGAGCACTAGCACAATAGGGTCCTAGGGTGGGAGATCAGAATGCTGCTATAGTAATGATTCATTAACAACTTGCATATCCCACCCTTCGCTTTCAATGTCTTGTGAGAGGGAGTACGTCTAGTGGTTAGAGCACAAGATTGGGAGTGAGGGAATTAGAGATCTGTTCCCTGCTCTACCACAGAACATTTAACCCTTTCTGTGCTTTGCTTTTCCTAACTGTAAAATGTGGAATCAATCCACTTTCCTATCCATAAAGTGGTGTTATTGGGATTAATTCAGTAATGGCTGTAAAGTGCTTTGAGATCCACACATCCAAATGTACAATATAATTATACAAATGAGGCTGAGAGGAAATATCACTTTCACGTAAAGATGCCCCTAAGCTGTGTAAACGTGCACAAATATACATCTACATTTAGCAGGGAATTTTCAGCACACCCCTTACATTCACCTTCTGTTCTATTCTGTACTACCTCCATTGGTGCACAATGTACACCTGTGGCCTTTTGTCAATATACTGAGTTTGGTCCAGAGCAGGAAACCCAGGGATTTCCTGCTAGCCTTGTCTCTTTTTGTTGCATTCTCTGTTTACTTGGCTTCGGTGTGCTCACTAGAACTGTAGCCATAGCATTTTGGAAAAAACTATTTCATCCTTTTTATGAATGTTCTAAATATAACATTGAAGCAAAACAATACAGCCAGATAAACAAAGAAGCACTGGCAATGTAAGCAAAAAATCTCTTCAGTGGGTCTTGAGTCAGCCAGTATTTTCTTTTTTTGCATGTTTTATCTAACAGGTCATTGAACTAACAATAGGAAAAAGAGGGAATGAAGATTTAATGCTACTCATTATTTTAATATATATACATTAATCATAGTCTGATTTAAACTAACGAAAACCAGGACATTCAGCTATTTTCCCCTTAATTTCCCTTGGAGTGCTGGGAGTTCATATCTGTGATCTTAAGTACCAGTTTCAAATGCCCAGTCCTGCTCTCAAAGGTAAAATACTAATTTCCTGAGTGCTAGTCCCTTCTTTAACCACTAGGCAATGTGTCTTCCCACAAGCCATTTTGAAGGTAGAGTTCAGCTAGCTTGTCACAACAGAGCAAGTGAAAGTGAAGTCAGCATTAAATATAACAGTAATATTCCAATCTTAGCATACATGAGCCATTATATGTTATTTTCATGCTATTTAAATAAATAACACAAGGTCTAATCCAACAACCCCCTACTCCAAGAAAATAGACTCTGCTCACTACGTATGTACACGAGTGAGGGTTTGGGGGATTGGGTCCAAAGACAATATTAAGAAATGTAACATTTCTGACAAAACTCGTACATGGGATTTTCAAAAGCACAAAAAATTGACCTGCCTCTGCTCCCATTAGTCAATGAGAATTTTACTATAGACTGTAGTGGGAACAGAGTTGGGCCAACATTGAAAGTGTCATTAAAACTCAGGACACCTTTTCTGAAACATAATTGATTAGTATTTATTTAACATACAACCACTGTTGTATTATATCTGAATCAAGAAAATTGTACTCTCCCATTGGTTCATGGGTGCTTTAAATGCCCAGTTTTTTTTAGCATAAATGGAAGTTTCCATCTGTAAGTGAATCTTCCTTGGTGCATGGAATAACAAACTGTATGCTCAATTTAGAGATAAAGAAGCAGACTCTATGCTGGTCCTTTTGTACCACTCAAATGGTGCAAAAGGGTTCAGAAGCCAGCTGCACCACCCTGGCACAGGAGAATTCAGAGTGGGTGTAGAGTCAGGATATGCTTCCCTCCCTGCAGTCTCTGGCACTGGTGGCATGTTAGGCCTGGGCTAGAGGGACAGGGAGTAGATGTCATAGTCAGAACATAGAGCAACCCCTGGGCTGTTACAACTTGTTCTGTGGCAGAAAATCAGGGACAGCCTGACAGCCCACACTCCTCTGCTGCACCCAAAATCTGATCCATATTTGTGTTTTCTGGAATCTCCTACTTGCAGGAATAATTCCATTGTCTTACACACATTATGTCTTGTTTGAAAAAGACTATTCTCGGGAGTCAGAAGTCTGCCCAAAATTGAGACTACTTCCCTTCTTAAAGACATGGCCAGCAATGTGAAATGATTTAATGTAACTTTCTTCTCATCCGTCTACCTTATTTGTCAGCCTTCTGCTGTGGGCAGATAAGTCACCAATCTGAGCATCATTTTCATTTGACCATTTACCTGAATTAGAGCCAATATACCAGTGCTTCCTACTGACGTGGAAACCTGCTGGTAACGGAATCTAATCTAAAGTATTCTAGGCTGCTATAATCATTAATTCATCTACTTGCAATTCATTCATCTTTATTTCACCATTTGCGTAATGAGAATAATAGGGAGCATCAAAACCTAAAGAATGATCTTTTTTTTAAAAGCGAACATCTGATAATTAACAATAGTGACAACAATAACCTTAATTTTCCAGGTATCCACCCAGGAGAGTTATATTTTAATTATAGTTGCCTTGCAGACAAATTAACTCTCCTGGAGTCAAGCTTGGGTTTATAGCATTCACATCGTGAGAGTGAGGAGAGAGCTATCTTCATATAAAAATAATCAGAATATTTTTTAGAAGCTCCTGCAAATGGCAGAGATGAAGAGAAGATAAATACTGTGGATGATATTTGGTATGACATTGGTAATTCTCAGAGGGACCCCACAGTGTAGTGTGGCAGTGTAGATGTTCTTTGCTTTTATGAAGGTGACAGACTTGACCTGTCATGTACTAGTAGCACCCCGGACAAACTAGAAATGTCACAAACTGCTAACAGTTACTACAAGAGATATAAAAGCTTCAGTTTGAAAAGCTGTGGCACTTCAAAAAGGCTTATATTTTTAAAAGTAAAAAGTTTCTATTTATCTCCTACCCACCCCCAAATGTGATAGTATATTTACCATTTTGAAAAAGTTATAAAGCAGGAGGGAGGAAAAACAATTCTAAGAAGCTCAAAGATGACAAATTAAATAAAGCAATTGCAGGAAACTGGACAGAATGCCCAGTTATTCTACAGCCATTCTATTTAAAGGGCTCTATTAAAATACCGGGGGGAGACAGAAGAATGGATCTAAAATTAATTTAGAGTAGTTGCTTATATTAAATGATTCTGGGCCTAATTCTGAACTCACACCAGTGCATATTTGCTGATGTAAATGAGCTCAGAATCAGATTCCTTGTCTGTAATTTAAATTCAACCCAGGTGAGGAGTGACTGAGAGGACTTAGGCCCGGATTCAGCATTGTACTTAAGTATGTGCCTAACTTTAACTATGCAGCCAATTGAAATGAATTGGCCTACTCATGCTTAAACTTAGGCACATGCTTAAGTATCTGGTAGATTAGGAGCCTTAAGCAACTGTTTAGTGGTCTGTGTGAAGTATATTGATGTTTCAGTCAAATTCCTAGTGTTGGATAGCTATACTTCGGAGTAAATATATATCTCTGAAATGAATCTTTAGTTGCTAATATTTAAGCCCATTAACTTTAGTGAAGTTACTCTAGGTTTGTACCACCAGTACAACTGGGTGAAATCCACTCCTGTGCAAAGGGCCATGAACCACGTATGTCCTCATTAAGCTCTCAAAATGATGTTTAAGTGGAATGTAAGTGGTGTTTGGGTCCTGTGTTGACCCTCTGCACAGGGAAGGATTTCATATTCAATTTTTCTGTTCTTATTAGCCACTTTTCTGGGCCATCTCCACAGTGCAGGCCATCTCCACATTGTGGGCTTTCAGATCCATATTGGAATCCAGATCCAAAATTCACCCCTCAGATCCATCTCTTACCTCAGGATCCTTATGGCATCACAAACTACTCAAGTTCTGTTCTCATAGTTAATGGGATGCTATCCGAACAAGTTCATGTCTACACAGGCTTATATCTTGCACTTGCCTAGGGAATATTCTTCATATAGTGTTAAAATTGCATGGTTTCCTTGCCGAGAGAAAGCACTTTGTCTATTTGTAAAACATTCTATTATCAGACTTCATGATGAATGAGATGTTTTTATTTGTTTCCTTCCTGGCTGTCTTTATAGGATGATCTAAGGTTAATGGTGAAAGCGGTATCAAAATAAATGGTTTCATGTAGACAAATCTTTCATCGGAGCACTTTGTTTCAGCAAACTTGGAGGCAAAACAAATGAATATCTGCGGACTGTTTGCATTGATTCCTTAACTTCAAGACTTTGGGAAGTTTCTTAGATTTTTTTTTCATTCCACCTCACAAAGCTCATAATTTTCAGCTGAAAGGTAAATCCAATTTTGAACAAATGGAAGTTTTTTTTCCATCCTGAATACCCCAGAAAATTTTATGGAGGGATTAAAAAGGGGCTATGTCCTGATCCATGACTGAGGTTCCTAGGTGCTACTACAATAGCAATAAATAATAATAATAAAATGTATTGTCTTGTTCTTATTAGGCCTGGTCCACAATGCAAAATGTTATTGTGTTTAAACATGATTGAGAAGAATTGCTCTGGTCTATAACGACTGCTCAATGGTAGTCAGGGTTGTCAGCTAACTTGGTTCTTTGCAAATAACACAGCGACATTTTCTAGTGAAGATAAACTCTTAGGCTTACTTTCACCAGACCTTAGTCATACTGTTGAGTGTTAATTAAAAGATGCACAGAACAAAACTTCAGCTGGTGAAGTTGGTGTAACTCTATTGAGTTGAATGGAGCTGCACCATCTAAGGATCTGGCTCCTAATTCTCAAAAACAATGGCTGCTCCTCTGGAGACTACTGTTGGTAGTCAAGATCTCTCTGAAGCATTTGCTGGTTGCAATAGTTCATATTTAGACACATATATTTGGGATGGCTCTCGCTTGTTATTTTCTCCAGGAAACTTTTCACTGTCTGTCATTTATATTTGGTCTCAAGTTTCATATAGTTATGAAGCATTTTTAAAATTCGTACTTATGCTTCAGACCATGTCTTCCTCAGTTGAAGTGTTGTACTTAGCATCATTAAACTAAAATAATAATGCTACTTCTTTTCCATGTAGTACTTATTAGTTGGCCTGTGTGGAAGATGGAAGTTGCTTTTCATGAAGGATATTTGAGATTTTGGAGTGAAACCCCAAAATTCTGAAATTCTCTGAAGAAAAATTCTTTAAGTGTTTCAAGTGGATCAAAACAATTTGTTTAATTTTCAACTTATTTATTATCTGTATTGTATAATATAATACAAAATGTTAAAAAATTCAAAATGAACAGTTGTTTCCAAACAAAAAATCGAAACGTTTTGTTCTAAAATGTTGAGCTTTCCCCACAATTTTCTTCCAAAACCAAAATATTGATTGAATTGCATAGTCCAGTGGAATATGGTTCCATCAACATTTCTCTGACCAGGGCTTGTTCTACACAGTAGTGTAATGTGCTCTGTGAGGTGTGCTTTCTAGACCCTGAGGGTGCGCACTAAAAGCTCCGTAGTGTGCTTTAATGTAGTACTGTCTCAAACAACACCATATTAAAGTGCAGTCACAGGGTCTACATGGACCAGTTAATGTGCAACATGTTAGGAAGCTTTAGAAATCACACTGCTGTAGAATGCATTATCCCACCATGTAAACGATCCCTCAGTCTTCTGGATAAGGTCCTAAAAACCTAGAACCTCTCTTGTATTCATGGGCATTAAGAGGTAAATTTATAAACTGTGACACAGCCTCAGTTTGTACATATTAATGTACCCACTTTTTTAGCAGCAGAATGAATCTGTGTACTTTTGAGTCTAACTGCTTGATTTGCAAAAGGTAGCTAAAGGCAAAAGTACTATGGTTTGCACCCACAATCAGATTGCAGGCACAAATGTTGTAGGTGCAATTTAAAACACATCCTTAAAGATGTCATGGCATTTTCTTTAATGAGGAGATATTTTCTCTTGTGCCCCAGAGATGGCTGCATTTCAGTGGTGCTACTGTACTTACATCGTTTATGCATAGTTTGGAAGCCTTTGGGACAAATCTCTTTATATATTAGTAATTATCAGGAATTCTTATGTTTTTATTTCATACTTTCCCATACAAGGTGCTCTGTTCTTTACAGAAAGGAAATCTTTCTCTGAAAATGCTATCTTTGGTTTGTATGCATTATTGTACCAAATGATCTTTGCACCGGTATTACAATACAACCCTACATGCAGATATTGAAATAACTGGGATCAAAATTATTATTGTTCTGTCTCACTTTGGGTCCAATTCCATTCCATTTAAAATGACCTGTGCTCCAGGTTAAATCCCTGGAGTTGTGAGATGTGGGCCAATCAATGGACCCCTCCTACCTAACTGGCCAGAGGCTCCAAGTGGTGGAGAAGGATCTACTTGGTGTCCAGTGAGTATCTCCGTCCCTCACTGCTGGAGCTGTACCCCTTTGCTCCAGCCCCACCACGTTCCATCACCTGTTCAGGAGGGTGAGTGGCATTTAGATCAGACCCTCTGAGATGGGAGGACCTAGGAGTCAGTCAGGCACTTTCTAAAGAATTCAGTTTTCTTTTTAGGCTCCTCTTGGAGCTCTGTTCTTTAGATTAGGTGTCTTATAAAAGTTCTGTGGAAACAGGTATGTAATGGCTAGTAAAATTGCCTATAAGGTGCTGTAGGACCTTTATCATTCTCAGTTATATATAAAAAGGCTGTTCTGGAAACAGGCTCCTTATAAGTTATGCACTGGTAATGCCAATCATTCCCCTACTTCCTTACAGTACAGAGTACTTTCTGCATAGCATGCCTGCTTTTTTAATCTGAACTTTCTCTTCCTTCATACTTGCCTTTTACAATAACCACTCCTCAAGGAGAAGAGCCCAGCATCTGTTTAAAAGAAATAGAGTTAGTCATTAGCAAAGGCTCAGCTTTTATCACTTTGTTGTTGAAGGTTCCTACTGGTCTCCAGAGGCATGACACACTGTTTGCATTCTCTAATTTATAGGGGAGATGTGAAACACACAGCCCACTTCAAATTCAGGTAGCAGCAGTTGTGCATGAAGGCCTTATTCAGTCAAATTTCCCATTGAAACCAATTCCTGAAACAGTCTGATCACTATCATTGGATAGAATTTTTGTCTTCCAGATCTGCTTTTTCCTAGGGACAACATTTGGGTAACAAATGCCTGATTAAGTAATTTAGAGATAATGAGGGAGGGAAGAAATCCTCATTTCTTATGAAAACATCAAGATTTGTTATTTATTTACTGCCTTTTTTCCTTCTTTCCACATTCCCCATATGACAAACAGCATCATGGGGTGTCAGGTTAGGCTGCTTCAAGCATGTCCTTTACATGAAATCATATATGTTTATATGTTGGGTAGTGGGAGCCATTTATGGGTCAGGCAACAAATCAGAGAGACAATTTTCTGCAGTTTAAATAAAATAAATATATAAACACACAGGCTTGTTCTGAGCAGATGGCCAACCCACCAACCATCACATAAAGTCAAACAAGCCCACTGAATGGAAGGCAAGTTAACTGAACCTCATCAACTGGGATTGATATTTTCATAGTAAAAACGTATTGTGATACTGTCCTGATCCCGAGAGATGCTGAGTAGCCCTCCAAAAGGAACAAGTTCAAAATTAGAGCTGGTCACATAAATTTACCCAGAGCTATTATTCATCAGAGAATGAAGGTCAACCAAAGTCAAAATGCTTGCTGATATTGTATCAGTTTTGCTGAAGTTTTGTTTTAGGGAGAAAAAATAGCCCGACAATTTAGAAATGACCCCCTTTGACACTTTTGCAATGTAACTTTGATTTTTTTATGACTTTGCTTTGAATGGTTTTTTTAATTGTATTATACATTATAATATAAAAGATAGGTGCAATTAAATGTTTACATTTTGTCAAAGTGATATTTTTTCTGGAATTTTCCTTCTTTTCAAATGTTGAATTTTTGGGTGTTCATAATCAGAATGAGGACAAATGTTGAAATTTCACAGTCTTTGTGAAATGGAATTACTGTCTTCCATGGAGTTCTATTCAAAATACATTTTCCTTTTTGTTGGGATTCTCTTGAGTTCCACTGCTTTCTGAGAATGTTTGAAAGCCAGAAAACTGACTCTACAGGGTCACTCTGAGCTCAGCTCTTGAAGACAAAGTGTAACATGCAATCTTTTGACCCTTTTTATATCTAGGTCAGAGTAACAAGGCAATTGGTTCTCAACTGATTTTAGCAGATTTCCTCATTGCAGAGCTATCTCCCATCATCTAGCTCCTCATCTGGGGCTCTTCCATATCTGTTAGTAGCAGATTTTAACCTCTTTCTCGGCAAAGCCCTGATTTCCAGCTGAAGTCAACGGGAACTGCAGTTGCTCAGCACCCTGGGAAATCAAGTCTCAGGTCACAAGGGTATTAGGTCAAGATTAGAGCAAGGTTAGAAATGGTTTCTCATCCTGTGAAAATGTTTGATATTTTAATAAATTTTTCTGTCCTGAATGAGGACAAAGAGTTAATTTTCAACTGCATGAACCAAAAATCTTGGGGTGGGGGATCAGTAAACATCAATTGAAACATTTGCTTTGATAATTTCAAAATGTTTCATTTAGATTTCAACCCTGTTTCATTTGAATTTTTAAAAAAACTTACTTAGTTTACTTCTTTAAAAGTACAAAAGAAGAAAACTGGAATTTTTCATTTAGAAAATGTTGAAACAAAACATTTTGAAAACTTTGAAACTTTTTTGAAAGTTTTCCAATTCAAAAAGTTAGTCAAAACCAGCCCTTTCCATGAAAAGGTTTGATTTCAATGAAATAGCATTTTCCAATTAAAAAGGTTTCCTCAAAAAAATTCCCAACCAGCTCTAGCCAAGATTTTCAAACTTTTCAGTGCTCTGCTCCCTTGAAAATCAAGCAGGTCCTAAACATTGACATAGGAGTATAACTTTAGGCTAATATTAAAAACCTTTGCCTTCAATTATTTACTTTAAATTAATACTATTGCTATAAAAATATTTCAGATAATTTTTCACTCGCCAAATCTTTGTATAGAAAAGTATCTCTAAAAGAAACCAATCTATTTTCCTTTTTTTCCCTCACGGAATTGTGGTATCTTTGGCATGAACTCATCTCCAATTTATTTTCACTGTAATTTATACATTTATTTTCTGGAATATTTTTTTAATATTTTTTTTGATCTCCCAAGACTTCCTGGCAATGCCAGCAGTCATTTCAGTTTTCCTCTCTTTGAGAGACAAGTAACATCCCATCTATATTCTCATGTGGCCTTCACATTTCTGGGAATGTCACACTTTTCTGGCTGCATCTAAGCTGACTTTTGTCACTCTGTGTGCTGTATGTAGTAGACAGCAAATATCAGTGCTATAGAAATCACAGATGGTTGTCTATACAAGGAGGCAAAGAATTTTCGTTTCTTTTGTTAGTTGCAGCTTCCTCAAGTGGATTGGACAAAACCAAAACCCAAGAAAAGAGAGTACTATTGTTGTGTTGGCATAATGGTGATAGATGGCATGAACATAGATTTTCCTTTAAAAGGGTTGTTTAGTTAAATTATTTGGAGGTAGTGAAACAAAAATACATTGGAGTGCCCAATACATCAAGTAGAAATGCATATATTTAACTTAAATAGAAAAAGTAAGTTTAATATCAGGAAAGACTGCATTATTGCCCAGTCATCCTAGACAGAACAATTGTTATGGGGAAGTAAAATGATCATAGGGATAAAATCCAACATATTTCACATTCACAAGTTTTCAATAGGCCAATAAAAAAAATTCTATTAAATTTTTATACTGAAAGTCAAATCTGATGTATTTTTCCCTCCTGGTACAACAGGGCCTTCTCTTGCTCCCAAAGAAGTCAATATGAGTTGACTTAATGGCCCTTAGTGCACAGACTACCTTTTCTGTAAGTGATCTCTTGATCCTTATAATCTTGTGTCAGGATGTAGTAATGGAGTAAAAGTTGAAACGTTTGCCTGAAAATATATATGCAACTGAATCTAAAACAAAGCTCATCCACCTATAGTATACTACACTTGCCATTTATTTTGATTCAGCTTGGCTGGGACTTGGAAGAAGAGGATTTGGACGGGTGTTAGTAGTTACTGGAATTAAGCTTTTCTTACTTCTCAATTCTCCTCTTCTCATTTCTCTCCTCCCATCTTTCTTTCATCTCCTTCAGCTGTGGCAGCAGCATTTAGAGCACATTTAAAAAGAAAGTGCTTGTTCCAATTTCAGGCCACTGTTTTTTCAGTGTCAGCTAGTACACACTTGTAGTGCACTTCCCAAACTAGAAAGATGTGTGTTGATAGCTAAATATGGTTGGTGTTTTTATATAGTGTCAACCAAATGTAGTTTTTCTAAAGAAAAAATGCATTTATGCTCAGATTTCACATTGCATGTGATAATCGTTGGACTGTTCCTCAAACAATATCTATCACTGAGGACAGTTCTGCTATAGCAGAATAACTGTATGCTATGGAATGACTCTGAGGGTCCATTTTTAAAAAGATGCCTCATCTCGGCTCCTACCCCTTTCCCCCTGAGAAAAGTCCACTGCCTAGACTTGAGAAGCCTTTTTCAGTCATTCCTGCCTTCCTCCTCCCATCATAACCTGATCAAATAAAAGATAAAGGGCCAAATCTTCAACTGGTGTAAATCGACTTCAGTTGAGCTATGTTGATGTACAACAGCTGAGGGTGTGGCCAAAGATTTTAAATGGAATAGGATCTGGCCAGAGCCTGAGTATGTAGGAATGAAGACATCATCTCTGAATTTCTACCAATGGAAATGAGACAACTGACAGAAATTTGCAGCTGAGATTAGACATGAACTATAAAAGATGAAGTTTTGAGAGACAACAAGCAGGTTATGACTGCTAAACACCTCACTCTTTTATTTCCATTTTCTTTATACACACAGTAACCATTAGTAATATCATGTAATTTAATGTGTATACCGTATGTAAATAGCTCTGTTTTCTTAGTAATTTAAAACCCCATAAAATAAAGCCACATACATCTATATCTAACTGAGGGGCAGCTATCCCCTGTAAAATACCATGAGCTCCTGAGACAGACAGCCATTACAATGCACTGACCAGACACAGATGTAACCCCTGGGGAAGATCTGAGCACCACATCTTCCCCTATGTGCATGCGCTTACACTTTTATTATTATGTTGTGGAGGTCACCCTTAAATGACTGCAGAATTCATGCAGTTTCACTTATGTCCCTCCTTCCCCAAACAGAGTCTAGTTTTTAGAATCTCTCAGGGGATGATAAATGCATGAGTGTCAGGTTTTGGTTTTTTTCCTCCCTTTACAGAAAGTATTAGCATTGCAGACAACTTTAGAGGATATTAAGTCTTGGCTTGCTAAGGGAGGCTCAAAGATACTGCAATCTGGTCTCAATATAATGAACCCCTTTGTTATATTTAAATACTATCATACTATCCTATATACAGCAAAGTGTTGGGATGTTTTATATTAACAATGCACCAGCACTAAAACCTCAGACAACTCTAAAAAGGCACTAATTATTATTATTAGTGTTTTACACTAACAATAAATGTCAAATGGAACCCTGCAAACAAATAACTACCTGTCACTAAGTGAATGAAAAGCAATCTTAGTAAAGTGAATTAAAACCCAAACAACAGACAATTCAACAGGCAAGCACGGCTAGGGTGGCTTAGCTGCCTGGTTGATGCAGCTCCTGTTATAAGAAGAGCAGTATGTCCTTGGCTGTGACAGTCCCAATAGACCTGTCTTTTCACTGACACATAGGCCACCTGGTTAGTGGGAGGTGTATAAGCTGATATCAGCTGAAGTGCATCAGCTCTAAGAGACACTTAGTCATGGTAAATGGAAATTGGATACCAGTGGGGATTTAGCTGTTTTATTTATTGTATGGCTGCAGTGCTTTGCGGGGTTTTATCAGTGAAAAATTAAAGTTGGACGGTAGAGCATGTATTTGTTTTGGTGACATATTCCTCTTACATTTTTCAAAGGACTTTGTGTCTCCCAAAGACTTATTTTTATAAACTGTACATTTTATTTTTCAATCTTCATTTATCTTTGATATCTGATTGACATTTTCAGGACACTCTAATCCTTTTTGCTGAAGGAAGCTCTGAGAGTGGCAGCTCTGGCAATCAGCTTCAGAGAGCTCTTCACCGTCTGCTCTTACAACAGGAGTGAGGTCCATGACTTAAGAGCTGAAAGGAATTAAGATCTGGTAGGGACTAGAGGCAGACTTCCTAGGTGTTGGGAACTGCTTCTCACATGGTCCTCTGCTTAATAAAGCCAAGGTTCTTGGGGCTTCTTGATTGTAATCTCCCAACTATGTAAGGCTGAGTAACCTCACTGAACTGAGTGGAGTTACATGAGTGAAAAAATGGCACAAATGAGACCCCTTTGTCTTTGCAATTCAGAGCAGGAGTTTAATATCACAGTCAGTAATAGGAGTGCACATGTTTTTAAAGCCCAGGTTGATTAGCCAGGTCTCTTGTATCGGTGGGAAAACATGGAAAGTTTGATTATCAGTCCAAGAGAAGCACCCAAAGGTTTTTTAAGCTTCTCTGGACCCCTTTCATCCAGAAATCAGGCTGGATACCTAACAAAAACAGATTCCTTCACAAAATGTCTTATATGTTTTGCTCCTGGTTTGAGCCAGACCAGTAAATGTACATGAATATGGAAAAGAAAAAAAAACGTACAGATTTTATCAAACAAAATTTGGTTTGAGTTGTGGATGAAGGTTTGGGTTAGTTCTTATTTTAGCTGAATGTCTGGCACACACAGAGTGGCATATAGTTTTTAATGTACTGTTAACAGCTGGGCAGCAATTCTGTCATGTACAAAAATGATATTCTTCAGATACTGGCAGCTCACGCTAAGAAATTTTGCCATGACCCTGCCAATCCCCGTACATCTGAAATAGAGGGGCTACTAGACTGATATCTGATAAAGTATAGTTCTCATAATAATATTACCAGTTCTCTGTGGTGCGTTATTGTTCTCAAAGTTCTGCTTTCAATAAAGGGATGCAATGATGGGAAGGTACAAGTGTCATAGTGATGGGTCAATTGTTGAAACGTGTGGGCTTCATTTAAAAACTCAGCCAAATTGCACCTTAAAGTTTGCCAAGGCTCATAAATCTTTCAGGCAAATGTGGGCTGCATTTTGCATCCATCTCCTCATAAGTGGATGAGGAGGGATTTATGACTTTGGCCTGAAATGATACAAAATGTGACAGTTTCTCTTGTTTTTTCTCTGTTTTTGTCTAAGATTTGTTTTGAACTCTGGGGGTTTGTTCAAATTCAAAATTACAAGTAAAATGTAGCAAATGAAAACCCACGTGAACTGAAATTACAGTTGGTGTTCACCTACGTGAACTGAAATTATAAATAAAGGTTTGCCACATCCTGGGTGAAATGAAGCGGCTGACTTTTGAAGAACACAAGCAGGAGTTATTCAGTATGAATCTCTCCTTTGCGAGCAAAACCTTGAGTGGGCTCTCAGGCCATATCCCTCTTCTAGTTGCAGCATCCTTACCCGAGAGCCAGGAACTAGCAAGAGGATCTACTGTGAGAGAGAGAAATTCACCCCATGAGGGAAAGAAAATTACAAATAATGGAGGACCTGTAAAAAGGGAACCTCTGAGAAGTAAATCCTGGATGAGGACTGCATGGTGAGAAGGACTTGTGTGGCAGGGGAGGTCACTCTCTTTGCATCAGAGACAAATTAGGACTGGTGCACAAATGAGGGGATATAATCACCTTTCCATGAAGAATGACTGTTGAACTGAGACTGCCCTAAGAGTACAATGCACAAGTGAAAATATCCACGGTACTTTTATCCCACAGACTAGGAGAAGTGTGTGCAATGTAGCTTTGACAAGCTCACAGAGCTAGTGTGGCTGTGGAATGTAAAAAGGTACCCAGAACAAGGCTATCGGTGAAGGATGCGCAGCCCTGCAACCCCTGCCTCTGCCTTGCTAGGAAGTGGAAGAACAATGGGACCTGCAGAAGCAAACCTCATCCCTATTATTGACCAAGGAACAAAATGCAGCTATCCTGTTCACACCCTCAAGTAGTCACCACTAAGAATTCAAGCAAGGATGCCGTCTACCTGCCTTCAGAAAGCATAAACCCTCTGTGCTCACCTGTAGCTGTATTTAGAGGTGACAAATGAACAACAAAGTGGATACAAACTGTTACTAAGCAAAGATATTGGGTCAAATTCTGCCTTCCTGCCCCCAAGTCAGTGGGACTGGCATGAACGTATCAGAGGTCATTTGTTTTTAAGATGGTGAGGTGAGGGGAGAGATGTTCAGAGAAGGGGGCTCATAGACAGGATTATTTTTCACTAAATAAATTTTTTCAAATTTTCCCACCAGGCATCTGCAGCTCTGTAAACCACACTGTCTATTTTGAGTTTTATTTAGATTAACAAATTCTACACCCTCGCATACAGAAGCAGAATAGAGTGAAAACACAAGCTGCCCAACAGAGCAATATCCAGTAAACATTATGCTGCTCAGAGAGATTTGCTATTTAATCCCCCTCACAAATGGACTTGTTCAGCCAAAAGATGTCAGATAGCATCTTGCTAAAGGCAATGGTGCCAGTGGAGCTTGTTTCCAAGTTCATGCAGCTGATTTTTTCCCCCTACATTTGTTTTAAATTAGGAGTATCAGCCTTCTGTATCCTACGAATATCTGAACGTACATACATGAAATAGATGGGCTTTAAAGTGATGGACATTCTACTGTATCCACTGAGCAAACTGATTAACAGGAGCACTTGCTACTATCCTCTGTTTAAAATAAAACTTTATTGTACACATTTGTTTTCAAATAAGTATTGGGTTTTTTTTAATTTACTTATTTGTGCGACATTAGTTTCTGGAGTCCCTAATGAGGGCATATTTACACTGCCCCACAGGGAGGACTAAGGGGATGTGACTAGCAGGGCACATCAAAGTGTGTGCTGTAACTCCCCCTTGTGGATGCTCTGGGCACAAATGTAAAGGTCCTTAAAGGTCTTGTTGAAGAGGACTATATGAGTGCGAACTTCAGGTCTTTAAATTCGCTCCTGCAGCATCCACATGGAGGAGTGACAGCCCAGCACTGCTTTTCACCCCCTCCCTCCCAGTTCAAACTGTGGGGCAGTGTAGACATGCCCAGAGATTGGGGCAACATTTTCAAAACATCCTAGGTAACTTAAGAGCCTGAGTTCCATTTTCAAAAGTGACTTAGATGTTTATGAACCGAAGTCCCATTAACATTCAAGGAAACAGATGGCTTATATACATGACAAGTTACTGTGCAGCAAGTTGGGTGTTACTCTGCTCTCAAGTAAGAGTAGAGAGGATATTTTACCTTGGGATTTGGCAATGATGTGACCACTGCTGAAATACTGTGTCCAGTTCTTGTGCCCACAATCCAAGGGTGTTGATAAATTGGAGAGGGTTTAGAGAAGAGCTAGGAGAGTGATTAAAGGATTAGAAAATCTACCTTATAGTGATAGACACAAGAAGCTTAATATATTTATCTGAACAGAGAGAAGGTCATGGGATGACTTGAACTATGTGGGGAAAGATATTTAATAATGGGCTCTTCAGTCTAACGGATAAAGCTATAGCATGAGCCAATGGCTGGAAGCTGAAATTATACAAATTCAGAGTGGAAAATAAGGCATGCCTTTTGAATGGTGAGAATAATCAATAGCTAGAAAAATTTACCAAGGGTCATGGTGGATTCTCCATCACTAACAATTTTCAAATCAAGCTTGTTTTTTCTAAAAGATCTGCTCTGGGAATTATTTTGGGGACGTTCTATGGCCTGTGTGATACGGGAGGTATCTTTAGATGTCTAACCCTTTAAAAACCTGGCCCTTAGCCTACATTCCATTGAAAGTGACTTAGGAACTTTTCAAAATTATATCTTGGGTCTCCATTGTGCTAGAACTTGTATATACATCTAGTAAGAGACAGCTGTTATCTTGAAGACCTTATTATCTGAATAGTAGAGACAGACATATACTGGAAGAAGGTAAGCATTATTATTCTTATTTCACAGATGGAGAATGGAGGCACAGAGTTATGACGTGACTTGCCCAAGGTCACAGAGTAAATCTGTTGCAGAGTTAGAAATTGAACCAAAATCACCTGAGTCCCAGTCCAGTGCTATAGTCAACAGACCATTTTTTCATTCATTTATAAATGAACACCATTCCACACTGCTCTTTACATCTAGATATGTTTCCCTGTCTCTATTTGCTAAGCACTCACTGTCCTCTTTCAAACCCATCTCTTCAAGTAATCATTCTTTATTTCTTTTCATCATTAATAATACCCTCAGCCTTCCTCCTTTGACATATGGTCTGATCATGCTTTATCTTCCATTTGTTTATCTTGTCGGGGAAGGCAAGGCACCTTTGTTTATGTTTGCAAAGCACCTGTGGCTTTAGCCCATCTCTAATGAGAATTTACAGTAATATGTAGATGATTTGCTTTAATAATAGTAGTTCATTACGTGCCCATCACATAGTGTATTGGTATATGTACAGAAGCTTAACTAAACAATTGCTAACCAATATGGCTACAAGATACCATTCTGCGTGCCCAGCCCACTTGCCAATAATAAATCTGTTGATTACTTAAAAAGCTACTTCACCACACTCTATGTCTATGAACCACATGCCAGCTAAAAAAGCTGGAGGGAACAGAGAAATCTTGCACAGCATCTTCAAGTTTGCCAAATTAAGGCTTTGGCTGCCTGCAAGAGAAAACTGAATGCTGATGCAGCTATGACAGGGCAACGGGGGAAAAGTGGTACTGGTTTCTTCAGGAGCCTCTGAATATAGAGATACCTAAAAACCTGTGTGCCCATTGTACATCAGGTGTATTATAATATTAACAGGGACTAGGCAAAACAGGGCAACTTCAAACTAGCACTGCTTTTCACACAAGTGAGTTAAGGGAGGTGAAGGAGACTTGAAGTCATAATACATTATAAGCTACCGGGACATTCTGTAGGAAACCATTCCAATGTTAAGGACTTGACATTCCACTTCCCCTTCTGGGAATTTTATATCCTGTAGAATTATTTCCATTGAACAACATTGATTTCCTCTACCAAAAAGATGACCTTGCCTCCCTGCCGGAGGAATTAAAATGGCTCCAGCACTGTAACTTGGGTGAGGGCAAATTGTCCTCTCAAAAGTTTTAGAATTATCTACTACACTTCATCACTTTTCACCAAATTTCAGCAAAGGTTTTTGTCTGGGGGATAAACTGAGTAAATTTGTTCTCTTCCTTGCTTCTCAACAACCTGCTTTCTTGAATTGCATCCTATATTGATTATTGTTTCAGCACTTTCATCCTCCTATTTGCTCTCTCCATCCTTGGCCTCCTGGAATGAACACATTGCACAAACATTGACTCATTTATTAGCAACATTGCAAATCTCTTTTCCTTACTGAAGGTCAGTTTTAATCTTGTATGAATATTATGTAATAATTACTGGCATTCCCTTTAGAAAATAGTCGCGACTCTTCCAAGGATCTATCTAACTTTCATGCCATCCATAGCCTTCCTTGTATTTATTTGGTTGTCAGTGTCCTAAACTTCTTACTTACACCCGCATCCCAGGGTACATAGTGGAAAGGTCAACAAATTCCTAGCTACAGCAATGCTAGCATAGGAGAAAGAGAAAAGGTTAGAGGTCCTTCCAGAATGCCTGGGATATAAACGTCCCCTCCCCCAGAGCAGAAGATGGGTCTGACCCAGACACTTCCTGATTCCCCATTGGCTCCACACCATTCACAATCCAAATGCTGTAGGAATCCTTAAATGAGACCCATCCCCATTTCTTCCTGCCACCCAGACAAAGACCTACCACATGCAGTTGCACCAAGCACATTTGGTACTGTTTCTGGTTTGGTTTTGTTTTTATATATTGAAGATGGTAATAAATGGTTGGACTAAATTGAAAGGGATAAATTTAGAACAGATGTGAACAGATGAAACTCCAATGGGGTTGTCTGGGGGAAATTAAATAGTAACAAGTAGTGGTGGTAAATTAAAATGTCAAACTTAAGTTGATTGTAAAGGAGGACAATAGTGTTGTAACATGCATGGATCTGGCATTCATTGGGTATACCAAATGAGTTGCAATTTACACACCAAGGGGATGGATTGTGGGAGTGTGGCAGAAAAAGCATATTAATATGAGTCTGTAAGATGGTATAAGATTAATCATGCACCTTCTGTTCTGCCAGCACTCCCACCACATTTTGAGCCTTTCTCCATTACCCTACAGCTTCTGTAGACATTTACACATTACAAAGAGGGTGTAAAATACTATCAGTCTGATTAAGTAGTACTTTGCACACCTACTTTGAACCGGTGTGTCATAAACAGATAAGTAAGAGTTAATAGAACAGAAGTACTTCATATCTCTTTTGCCGGTAAAGGGTTAACAAGATCAGTGAGCCTGGCTGTCACCGGACCAGAGGACCAATCAGGGGACAGGATACTTTCAAATCTTGAGGGAGGGAAGTTTTTGTGTGTGCTGTTAGTTTTCGGTTGTTGTTCTCTCTGGGTTCTGAGAGTGACCAGACGTGCAACCAGGTTTCTTTCCAATCTCTCTGATGCAGTCTCTTATATGTCCAGAATAGTAAGTACTAGGTAGATAAGGCCAGTTAGGCTTATGTTTGTTTTCTTTATTTGCAAATGTGTATTTGGCTGGAAGGAGTTCAAATTTGTATTTTGCTGAAAGGATTTTAATTTGTACTTGTATACTTAGGCTGGGAGGGTATTCCCAGTGTCTATAGCTGAAAGACCCTGTAACATATTCCATCTTAAATTTACAAAGATAATTTTTACTGTTTTTTCTTTCTTTAATTAAAAGCTTTTCTTGTTTAAGAACCTGATTGTTTTTTTAATCTGGTGAGACCCCAGGGGACTGGGTCTGGATCCACCAGGGAATTGGTGGGGAGAAAGGAGGGAAGGGGGAGAGAGAGGTTAATTTTCTTTCTGTGTTAGGATTACTTTCTCTCTCAGGGAGACTCTGGGAGGGATAGAGAGAAGGAGGGGGGAAGGTGGATTTTCCTCTCTGTTTTGAGATTCAAGGAGTTTGAATCACAGTGATCTTCCAGGGTAACCCAGGGAGGGGAAGCCTGGGAGAGGGAATGGTGAGGGAAAGGGTTTACTTTCCTTGTGTTAAGATCCAGAGGGTCTGGGTCTTGGGGGTCCCCAGGCAAGGTTTTGGGGGGACCAGAGTGTACCAGGCACTGGAATTCCTGGCTGGTGGCAGCGCTACAAGTACGAAGCTGATAATTGAGCTAAGAGGAATTCATGCTGGTACCCCATCTTTTGGATGCTAAGGTGTGATGCAGTAGGGACTGTCTGTGTGGGGAGTGGGAGAGCAGGGGAGGACTTTAGGGG
The DNA here is from genome assembly GCF_025201925.1 of Gopherus flavomarginatus. Lineage (NCBI taxonomy): Eukaryota > Metazoa > Chordata > Testudines > Testudinidae > Gopherus > Gopherus flavomarginatus. The sequence continues at coordinate 38,286,302 of NC_066627.1, read as the reverse complement.
ATGGACGATGCCAGGGCCTGTAACCTGAGCTAGGTAAGGGAGGGGAAAGGTCAACACCTTTGCCCGGGAAGGGGACAAAGGAAGGGAGTGGCAGGAGGGAAGCAGTTTGAGTTTGGGCTTGGGGCTGTGTGGGCGGAATTCAGGGTATCCTAGCTAGGATCCAAGCACCCTGAAAGCCCAGAAGGACTCGGTGGAGGGGTCCTGACTGTGCCTGCAAGCTCTGCTGTAACCTGTGTTCCTGTTGTCCAATAAATCTTCTGTTTTACTGGCTGGCGGAGAGTCACTGTGGGTCCCAGGAAGAGGGGTGCAGGACTGGACTCCCCCACACTCCGTGACAACTGGTGGCAGCGGCGGGAGATACTGCACCCTGTGGACGGCGCTTCCTGCAGTAAGTGACTGGGGAGCAGTAAAACGAAGGGGTGGCTAACCCCTGGGAGTGTGTGCCCAGTGAGAAGGACTTTGCAGTAACAGGGTCCCCCGGGGGATTGCAGCGAGCGGTCCCAGGGGCGGAGGAGTTGGCAGCTCGACCCTGGCAGAGAGGTGGTGACCTCACGAAGGGCTGGTGCACTAGGGGTCCCCCTGGAAACCGTGGGGAGCGGCGAGCACCCCGGCCTGTGAGTGGCCAGCAGGAAGATGTATGCCTAGCAGCGCAAGTGCGACCTGCTGGAGCTGTGCAAGCAGAGGGGGCTGTGCCCGGGGAGACGCACCAAGGACCAGCTGATTGCCCAGCTGGAGCAGGGAGACCGCATGAATGAATGGAGCCCTGTCTCTGAGGGAAGCAGCCGAGCAGATGCAGTGCAGGCACCAGTGTCTGTCCCCGCTGGGAGTGGTCAGACGGCGGACGAGGGCTTCCCGAGACCCCCCCCCCTCCTAGGCGTAGAGGAAGGGCGGGGAGGAGCCCAGTGAATACTGAGGGCACCGTGACACCCCCGGCCAGCAGGGGAGCCTCACGGCGAAGCCCACCCCCCAGCAAGGGATCCTCCCGGCAACGCTCGGCATCCGTGGAGCGGAGGCGGCTGGAATATGAAAGGGAGCTGAGGCGGGAAGAGCTCGAGTTAAAGAGGCGAGAGCTGGAGGAGAAGGCGAACCAGCGTGAACATGAGGAGAACCAGCGTAAACATGAGGAGAACCAGCGCCAGCGTGAGTGGGAGGAGAAGGAGAAACAGCGTAAACATGAGCTGGACCTGGCCCGGCTGAGGAGCAATGAGGCTCCGGCTGCGGTGAGTGAGGGGGGACCTACAAAGAGCTTTGATAAGCACTTGCTGCCCCGGCGTAAGGAGAGGGAGGACATAGATACCTTCCTGACGGCTTTTGAGAATGCCTGCGAGCTGCACAGGGTTGACCCTGCAGACAGGATCGCAGTTCTCACCTCCTTACTGGACTCCACAGCCGTGGAGGTGTACAGCCGACTGAAAGGGGCGGAGGCAGGGGACTACGAACTGTTCAAACAGGCCCTGCTCCGCGAGTTTGGGCTGACTCCTGAGATGTACCGGAAAAAGTTCCGGAGCCAGCGTAAAACCCGTGAGGTCACATACCTACAACTGGTCAACCGGGCGCAGGGGTATGCCCGCAAGTGGACAGCTGGGGCCCAAACTAAAGAGGACCTGTACGAGCAGTGCCCGTCCGACCTGAGGCTGTGGTTGATGGACCAGAAGCCGGAGAACCCGCAGCATGCAGGCCAGCTGGCCGACCAATTTGTGGACAGTTGGGCAGAGGATGGCAGGGAGGAGGCTCGAAGGAGCAGGCCTGCCTCAACGCAGAGAGAAAGTCATCATGGGACCTCCCAAAGGGGGGCCTATGGAGAACCCCCCCAAAAGGGGAACATCCAGCGGCAGGTCCCTCCGACCCACTCAAGGGGACCCACGAGATATGGGCTGCTATCGCTGTGGCCAACGAGGTCACATACGGGCCCAGTGCCCCAAGCTCAGGGACAGACCAAGCAGACCCAACCCGCAGAGGGTGGACTGGGTAAAAACCCAATCGGAGGAGGGGCTACATTCCCAGGAAAGGGGGGTTGGCAACATACCACCTATGGATGCTCCCGGTTCTGGGTTTTTGGTTTACCGGGTGGGCGCGGGGCTGCCCCTCCGGAAAGAGTGCATTGTTTCCCTGGAAGTAGATGGGAGGAAGGTCACTGGGTACTGGGACACGGGCGCAGAGGTGACGCTGGCCCGGCCCGAGGTGGTAGCCTCAGATCGGATGGTGCCCGACACCTACCTGACCCTGATGGGCGTGGGCGGGATCCCATTCAAGGTACCCGTGGCAAGGGTACACCTGAAATGGGGGGCCAAGGAGGGCCCCAAGGATGTGGGGGTACACCAATATTTGCCCACTGACGTGTTAATGGGAGGGGACCTTGAGGACTGGCCTAGTAACACCCAGAGTGCCCTGGTCGTGACTCGTAGTCAGAGTTGGCAAATGGCACTGCTCCCCGACAACGGGGAAGGTACTCGACCTGAGGTGCAGGACCCTAACTCAGGGAGCGGGGAACGCCCAGGGGCACGGTGCAGAGAGGCTGCGGCCTCAGACCCAGCCAGCAAGAGAGAGCCTCATTCCTGTCCCAGCTGCTGAGTTCCAGGCCAAGTTGCAGAAAGATCCCTCCTTGCGGAAGCACAGGGACCGGGCTGACCTTAGTGCGGTACAGACCATGAGGAGAGGTTGCAAGGAGAGGTTCCTGTGGGAGAAGGGGTTCCTGTACCGAGAATGGGCTCCCCCAGGGGAAGTAGAGTCATGGGGGATCAGGAGGCAGCTGGTGGTTCCCCAGAAGTTCCGTCACAAGCTGTTGTACCTGGCCCATGACATCCCTCTCGCAGGGCACCAGGGAATCCAGCGCACCAGGCAGAGGCTGCTACAGAACTTTTACTGGCCTGGGGTCTTTACCCATGTCCGTCAGTACTGCCAATCCTGTGACCCCTGCCAGAGGGTGGGGAAGGCCCGGGACAAGGAGAAAGCGGCTTTGAGGCCTTTACCCATCATAGAAGAACCTTTCCAGAAGGTGGCCATGGACATAGTGGGACCCCTCAGCAAGACGACCTGGTCAGGGAAGAAATACATCCTGGTGGTGGTGGATTTTGCCACTCGCTACCCCGAGGCGGTGGCCTTGTCCTCTATCGAAGCAGACACAGTGGCAGATGCGCTGCTGACAATTTTCAGCCGGGTGGGGTTCCCCAAGGAGGTCTTAACGGACCAGGGGTCCAACTTCATGTCGGCCCTGCTCCGGTCCTTATGGCAGAAATGTGGGGTCCAGCACAACTGGGCCTCAGCGTATCACCCCCAGTCCAACGGGCTGGTAGAAAGGTTCAACGGGACGCTGAAGATGATGCTAAAAACATTTATGAACCAGCATCCGCAAGATTGGGACAAGTACTTACCTCACCTGCTGTTTGCATACAGGGAGGTACCCCAGGAATCTACCGGGTTTTCACCTTTCGAACTGTTGTATGGAAGGCGGGTGAGGGGGCCCCTAGACCTGATGAGGGACGAATGGGAGGGGAAGGCCGCTCCCGAGGGAGAGTCAGTGGTGGAGTATGTCCTGACCTTCCGGGAAAGACTGGCCGAGCTCATGGGCCTGGCCAGGGAGAATCTGGCCCGAGCCCAGAGGAGGCAGAAGGTCTGGTATGACCGCACAGCACGAGCCCGTGCCTTCGCCGCCGGGGATCAGGTGATGGTTCTTATCCCCGTGAGGAGAAACAAACTCCAGGCCGCCTGGGAAGGGCCCTTCAAGGTTATCAAGCAACTGAATGAGGTAAACTATGTGGTGGAGCTGTCAAACCGGGCACATCACCGTCGGGTGTACCATGTGAACATGATGAAACCATACTATGACAGGGGGAATGTGGTGTTGGCCGTGTGTGGACATTGGGAGGGGCAGGGAGATGACCCCTTAGTGGATCTATTCCCTGGGACAAAAGCTGGTTCCCCCCTGGAGGCGATTCCCCTCTCTGAGCAACTGACCCCGGGCCAGCACGCTGAGATCAGAGGGGTGCTGCATCTGTACCGACAGCTGTTTTCCAACCAGCCTGGATGCACTAATTTGACTGTCCACCGGGTGGAGACCGGGTCACATCCCCCTATAAGATGCTCCCCTTTTCGGGTCACTGGTAAAACTGCCCAGGATCTTGAAAGAGAGGTCAGGGACATGCTGGCTTTGGGGGTGATCCAGCCGTCTTCCAGCCCTTGGGCCTCGCCAGTAGTGCTGGTTCCCAAGAAGGATGGGTCAATCCGGTTCTGTGTGGACTATCGAAAGCTCAATGCCATCACCGTATCTGATGCCTACCCTATGCCCAGGCCTGACGAGCTCCTAGACAAGCTGGGAGGTGCTCGGTACCTCACCACTATGGATCTTACCAAAGGCTACTGGCAAGTGCCGCTGGACGCAGATGCCAGGCTGAAATCGGCCTTTATCACCCCTCTGGGGCTCTATGAGTTTTTGACCCTGCCCTTCGGCCTCAAGGGAGCGCCGGCCACCTTCCAGTGCCTGGTGGATCAGCTACTGAGGGGGATGGAGAGTTTTGCCGTGGCGTATATTGACGACATCTGCGTCTTCAGCCAGACCTGGGAGGACCACGTGTCCCAGGTTAAACAAGTCCTGGACCGACTCCGAAAGGCTGGGTTAACAGTAAAGGCTGAGAAGTGCAAGGTGGGGATGGCTGAAGTATCTTACCTGGGCCATCGGGTGGGGAGCGGCTGCCTGAAGCCGGAACCAGCCAAGGTGGAGGTGATCAGAGACTGGCCTGCTCCCCAAACCAAAAAGCAGGTCCAGGCCTTTATTGGGATGGCGGGGTACTATCGAAGGTTCGTGCCCCACTTCAGTGCCATAGCCGGCCCCATCACTGAACTGTGCAAAAAGGGGAAGCCAGACAAGGTGATCTGGACTGAGCAGTGCCAGGAGGCTTTCCGGGCGCTGAAGGAGGCTCTGGTTAGCGACCCAGTTCTGGCAAACCCAGATTTTGACAAACCCTTTATGGTGTTCACCGATGCCTCAGACACGGGACTGGGGGCGGTGTTAATGCAGGAGGATGAAAAGGGGGAGAGACACCCCATCGTGTACCTGACTAAGAAGCTGCTACCCTGGGAACAAAGCTACGCGGCCATCGAGAAGGAATGCCTGGCCATGGTGTGGGCCCTTAAGAAGCTAGAGCCATATCTCTTTGGGCGACACTTCACCGTGTACACCGACCACTCTCCCCTGACCTGGCTGCACCAGATGAAAGGAGCCAACGCCAAGCTCCTGAGGTGGAGCCTGCTCCTGCAGGACTATGACATGGACGTGGTCCATGTGAAGGGAAGTGCCAACCCGACAGCGGATGCGTTGTCCCGGAGAGGGGACCCTGAACTTCCCCAGGTCACTGGGCAGAGTGACCCCGCTCAGTTCAGTCTCGAAGGGGGGAGAGATGTGATGCAGTAGGGACTGTCTGTGTGGGGAGTGGGAGAGCAGGGGAGGACTTTAGGGGATGGACGATGCCAGGGCCTGTAACCTGAGCTAGGTAAGGGAGGGGAAAGGTCAACACCTTTGCCCGGGAAGGGGACAAAGGAAGGGAGTGGCAGGAGGGAAGCAGTTTGAGTTTGGGCTTGGGGCTGTGTGGGCGGAATTCAGGGTATCCTAGCTAGGATCCAAGCACCCTGAAAGCCCAGAAGGACTCGGTGGAGGGGTCCTGACTGTGCCTGCAAGCTCTGCTGTAACCTGTGTTCCTGTTGTCCAATAAATCTTCTGTTTTACTGGCTGGCGGAGAGTCACTGTGGGTCCCAGGAAGAGGGGTGCAGGACTGGACTCCCCCACACTCCGTGACATAAGGTTCAGAGTGGGGAATTATACCATGACACGGTGTTAATTACTATGCAAAATACAAAGCACTGGCAAATCATGCCTTCTATCTTATACCTCTACTAGAGCTGATTGAAAATTTTTCATTAAAACTTTTTTCTTTATGAAAACTAGCCTTTAAAAATCAATTTCCCGTAAACAAAAAAATTCAAAATTCCTCAGCTTTTCAGTAACAACAAAAATAAAATATTTTTAATCAAAAAACTGTGGAAAGTTTTGTTTTTTTGGGTTTTTTTTTTTTTGAAAAAAAAATTCATTTTTTCTGAATGAAAGAGCAAGGAAAATCATGTCTGTTTGGACCAGCTCAGATCTCTGTATCTTACAAACAGCTTTTATCTCTAAAATGGGCTGAAATAAACCCCTAAACTGAAACACCACTTAACTTGGGGGTACTTGAAATCAGGATATGAATCTGAATTTTATGGCTTGAGGCCATCTCTAGTAGCTGCCCCACAAACACATCTATAATATTTTTTTTAAATCTAGGAAGCATTCAGTGGTTTATGGGCAGAGACTTCTCATTTGGTCCATGCTGGAGCTCTTTTGCTATTCTGGGACTCCATGGTCACCTGTGCTGATCAGTTCTCTATGCTAGGCAAACAGGAAATGAAATTCAAAAGTTCGTGGGGCTTTTCCTGTCTACCTGGTCAGTGCATCTCAGTTGAGAGTGCTGTCCAGAGAGGAGCACTCTGGGATAGTTCCCGGAGCCCAATCCACACTACCCCAAATTCGACCCCGCAAGGTCGATTTCAGCGCTAATCCCCTCGTCGAGTAGGAGTACCGAAATCAATTTTAAGAGCCCTTTAAGTCGACAGAAATGGCTTTGTCATGTGGACGGGTGCAGGGTAAAATCGATCTAACGCTGCTAAATTCGACTTAAACTCGTAGTGTAGACCAAGGCTGAGTGTATTAATTACTCACCATTTTGTTTACAAGTGAGAAATAATATTATACTGTACTTTTACGAGACTACAGCTAATTTGAAACAATCCTCCAGAAACAGCACCAATAAAAGCTTGTGGAAAGCCCTGTTGCCGTACCCCCTGGCTACTGACACAACACTATTGATATACAAATCAAAACTGACTGCCCTGGTAACAGAAATTCCCCTGGCAGTGTGCAGTTTAAACAAGAAAAAAGCTACTCTTTCTACAGACAGAACCAGCTTAATCCGAAATCTGATAATATTGGTATAAACTGCTTACAAGAGCTACAGGTGATGGTTGGTGTTCTGTTAAGCATGCTAGAATCTTGTTAGCGTTTCATTTCATTATAAAGGACCTAAAAATGAAAACAAAACAGGAAGGACCCTGCTCCTGCTTATGTGCCTTTGAATGTATAACATATAGGACCTCGGGATAATGTATGGTTTATCATTTACATCTAGCAGGAACTCAAAACCATTGGGATTTTTGCAGAACCATTGGGATTTTTGTTAATCCTAAAAAATTTCAACTCTGGTTCCCAAAAAGCCCAAGATAAAAGATTAAATATTGCTAGTTTAGCACAGAGATCACCCTGGGAACAGTGCTGATTTCTGCATTTATGAGATAATCTTATACTAGATTAATATCCTGTAAGGTATCATGTTTAGGCCTAACCATCTGAAGTTAACAAGTAACTCAGAGACTCTGCAAATATATTCCCAGAGACTCAGCAGAAGAGACAACAGGAGCCACAATGTAGAGGCTTCATTCATTAAACCAAATGTACGGGTTTCGTTACAGAGCTACTCCCCTGAATCAGCTGGTTGAGAGTCCTATAGTTTCTTGCCATTTATAACCCCATGAATTTATTTTTTCCCCAAAAAGTGCACCCAGAGCTCACCTGCCCAGGGTCATCTGCACTTGACATTTAAGAATAAGACAGGTTTCAGAGTAGCAGCCGTGTTAGTCTGTATCTGCAAAAAAACAGGAATACTTATGGCACCTTAGAGACTAACAAATTTATTTGAGCCTAAGCTTTCGTGGGCTACAGTCCACTTCATCTATGCATCCAGTGGGAGCCGCAATCGGCTGGACCTGCGGAAGGGGCAGGTAAGCAAACCGGCCCAGCCCACCGGGGGCTTTCCCTACACAAGCGGCGACCCCAGTTTGAGAAACACTGTGCTAGATGCTTCTGAAAATTAGGCCCTTGGTTAAAGAAATACCTATATGATTATCAAATGTTTCTTTCTACAAAAGTAGGATATGCTCATCAGATAGAGGCTGTAGCATAGACTTAATTTGCCTGAATTACAATTTTTCTCCCAGTTACAATCCCAGTTATATCAGTCGGGCAGCACTGCTGTGAGTGAATGATTTGGGGCCTTAAAAGTATAATAATCTCCACAAATTCTCTCTCAACTGCTAGTTCACATCCACTTGAATTTCTGTTTTTTATATAAAGCGATTGCTACTAAACATTGCTGGAAAGCCCAAGAAAAAGGGCCAAAGGGTATTATCTAAGATGACAGTCTAGATGTAGAAATATTTTTGTTTAGGATGCCTTGGTCAGTGGATAGATGGGTAACTGTTTTAATCATTAAACAAGAGTTAGCAAGAGCTTAAAGATCTGCACTTTCAAAAACCACAACTTTTTATTTTAAAAAATGCCTTGGATCCAGTTAGTTTCTTTTCTCAATATTTATTTATTTCACTTGCTTTGAGGTGGGGACTGTAAATTAGAGCTGGCCAGAAAACAAGAATTCTACTTTGTGAAACATTTAGGCTTTGATACTTGTTTTCATTCTGCATCAGAACAAAAGTGAGACCTTTAGAATATTTTTTTGGAGAGGCGGGTCCAGAACACCCCTAGAGTAACTAATGCTTAAAGACACTCACCTGGCATGCATGGGACTCAGGTTCAAGTCCCTGGTTACCTGATTTAGTACAGAGACTTGAGTCTAGGTCTCCCATATCCCAGGTGAGTGCCCTAACCACAAGGATATAGAGCAGAGGTCGGCAACCTCTGGCACGCAGCTCGACAGGGTAAGCACCCTGACAGGCCGGGCCAGTTTGTTTACCTGCCACGTCAGCAGGTTCGGACGATCACGGCTTCCACTGGCCGCAGTTGGCCATCCCAGGACAATGGACAGCACATCCCAACGTGGCAGGTAAACAAACTGGCCCAACGAGAAGCATGCCAGAGGTTGCCGACCCTTGATATAGAGGCACTGTCTCTTTTTCTGGCCTAATGAGTATTTGATTTTTTATTCAAAGTGGAACTGCTCCATTAGGAGAGATGGTGAGAGTGAGAGAGACTGACTCAATAGCCCAGTGGTTAGGTGAGTGCCCAGTGCCAAGGAATTTCTTGAGAAATTTCAGGTGACTGAAAATATGCTATCTCTTCAGTCTATATGGATTGCATGGTGGGATTTTAACAACAGTGTTCCTCACAGATGGGGGCAGTTTTAATTGGAATAGCCCAGGGTTGATTTTTCAAAAGGAATGGGCAAAATTTTCCTTGATTTCAATGGGAGCAAAGTTAGACCAACACTGAGTGCTTTCGAAAATCCCATTTCCCCCCCACCCTTTCCAGGTGTTTTTAATAATAGAGGACAGTCAGCTATTGAAAAGAAAATACTGCTAAGCCACTGCATAAAATTGTTTCAAACCAATTTTTTCCAGTCGTGTCAGTTGAGGACTGAACATTGAGTTTTGTTTAGCTTAGCTTTGCAGGTCTCTTTATAAGAGATGTCGGATCTCTCTCCTTATAGAGACTTGTAACTGCAGAAAACTTGATGCTCCTATGTTGTCCAAGGTATGCCATCATTTTGAATTTAGGTGGAAAGGATCTTATGAAACGAACAAACAAAAATAGTAGAACTATTTTTTTGAGAACTGTGAAAAAGTGGGATTACTTTGGAAATGAAACCTGGGTTTGAGTCCCAATATCACATTACCTAAATGTAGCATTTTGTAATGAATTCCACTAATAGGGTCCTTAATATCAAAATGCACCTTGTTGAGTTGAAAAGCTGTGAGGAATGTGACATGACAAATAAACAGCAGAATGAAACTTTGGGGGAAACTTGAGTGGTTATTAGCTAAGAGCCTTTAATATAGAGTGCTGCACTGGGACTTAGGAGAGAGAGATTGAGCTCCTGGTTCTGTCACAGACTTCCTGTGGTACCTTGAACAAATCACTTCTCTGTGTCTCAGTTTTCTCATTTTACAAAAGGGGAAATAATACTTCCCTACCTCACCGGCTAGTGTTGTGAGGATATTGCGGTATAAGTTTCTAGAAAGCCTAGGAAGTACTTAGAAAGCACCTGGTTAGATTCCTGGGAGGCTGTGCATAAGGAAAATGTAATGATTAAACTCTGACCTAGAGTTAAAATACTCTGCCTATTGGGCTTAGAAGGCAAGAGGCCTGGTCCTTATAATAGTGGAAGGTAAATTTTGGGAAGCTTGACACATCCTTTCCCCATTGTCCTGTTCCATTAAGGATTGTGCAAAACATAATAACGACCATACTGGGTCAGACCAATGATCCAACTAGCCCAGTACCCTGTCTTCCCACAGTGGCTGGTGCCAAGTGCTTCAGAGGCTATGAACAGAACAGGGCAATTTAACCAGTGATCCATATCCAGTCCAGATTGTAGCAGAGGTTTGTGGCCACCCAGAGCATAGGGTTACATCCCTGACCATCTTGGCTAATAGCCACTGATGGACCTATCCTCCATGAGCTCATCTAACTCATTTTTTAACCCAGTTATATTTTTGGCCTTCACAACATCCCCTGGCAACGAGTTCCATAGGTTGACTGTGTGTTGTATGAAGAAGTATTTCCTCATGTCTGTTTTAAACCTGCTGCATGTAAATTTCATTGGGTGACTCCTGGTTTGTGTGTTATGTGAAGGGATAAATAACCCCTCCCTCTTCACTTTCTGAACACTATTAATGATTCTGTAGACCTCTATCCTATTCCCCCGCCCCAGCTGTCTCTTTTCCAAGCTGAACAGTCATAGTCTTTTTAAGCTCTCCTCCCATTTAAGCTGTTCTATACCCCTAATCACTGGATCCCCTTTGTCCACATGTTTACTGATATCCTCAAGGAATTGTAATAGATTGCTGAGGCATGATTTCCTTTTACAAAAGCCATGATGACTCTTCCCCAACATATCATGTTCATCAGTGTGTCTGATCAGTGTGTCTGATAATTCTATACTTTACTATAGTTTTAACCAGTTTCCCTGCTACTGGAGTTACCAGCCTGTAATGGCCAGGATCACCTCTGGAGCCTTTTTTTTATCATAATTATCTCCCAGATGTGGCCACTTTAGGAGCTGGAATTGCCACTGGAAGGGACAGGAGGCTGGTCAGACTTAGCAGGGGAGCTCCTCTTTATTCCTTGTAATGAAACACAACCAGCAGGTGCATTGCAGGGTTTGCTTGCTATTACAGCATTTGGCTAAGCTTGTCTAGGGGCTGGTCTAGGTATTTTGGTTGCAGGGGGTCTCCTTTCCATCTCTGGCTGAGGAGGAAAGGATTACAGAAAGTTGCACAGAAAGGGCTGAAATAAAAAAGCAGAGATCTTTGGCCAGGCCCAGCAGGAAGGGAGGGGAGAAGGATGGGCAGAGTTTTGTTCTAGGCTTTCTTTGGCTTTATTGGCATTATAGATAGCCTCGGAGCTGATGGCTAATGAAAGACATTAGAGAGGAATTTCTTGAACAAGAAGGTTTTAAAGCATCACAGATCTAAAGCTGTCCACCCACTGCTGCTATGGAGGCAGTACAAATTGGCAGCTCATCCAGGAGAAGGGCTTAGCTCCATAGCAATAGTCCACAGGTCTGGATATGCCCCCAAAGAGATGGAAGATCACACTGCAGCATGTGTAGACTTGGATGTGCTGAAGAATTTAAAGATGAATGTTAGACAGGAAGATGGATGGATTGGATTTGAAGATGCAAAATAAATTTTGGAAAACCACCTTGGGACTCTGTACTTCCATAACATAAATTAGGCTATTCATTTTGTGGGCAGGTGAAAGTGTTTGCTTTTGCAATTGCATCTTAGTGTATAATCTGGAACACTATGAAAACAGTGAATTCATCTGTTCATGAATAGTGTGGATATTTTTGCTTTTGTGCAGTACCCATCCACAGCAATATTTTTTATATTAAATACTATGAATCCACTTCACCTGTCAGCACTATTCAAAACACAAAATGTTGCATGAATAGGAAGGATGTTCTGGGATCTCTCAGATGATTACTGTTGCTAGGAAAACCACTTCCTGATATCTTTGTGCTCAGTGTCTGTGTCTCTCTTTGTGTACAGTCTTCAGTGACAGGCAAATTCATATCAAGGCACTGGGAAGAAATAGGAAAAGTTTAGAAATGTTTAAAGAACACTGCTTAAAGTTAAAAGGCGGATGTCATCTCAAATAACAGTGAAGACTTATGATTCCTTTTCTAGGTGGGATGATTGATATCAAATTGGAAAGAATTGCAGTGGTGTTTGTGCCGTGAATGCGATTGTATACTTGGGTTGCATTAAAGCAGAAAATGTCTAGAACCTACATAATATGACTAATTTATTTTATTTCATAATAACAAAGTGGTTGCTGCTGAAAGGTTACTTCTATTGGTTTCTGATTCCCATTTGTGTAAAAAAAAAAAAATGGGGAATGGGGGAAAGGAAAGTCTTGATGAAATATAAGCAGTAGGTTAGCCAGATGCGGCTTCCACACAGATTTGTGCCTTCTCTGACCCTCTCATGAAAAAAACAAATCATAACATGTATCTGCTGTGATTTAATGTGGTGAATGTATTGTGACTTGCAGGTAGTGACAGGAGGGAACTAATGTTCTGAATGGGATGGCGCAAGCTGATCTTTTAGGACATAATTCTAGATGTCTGAGACTCAGTATTATCAGGATAGTAAAAATTTGGCAATTTTAAACAGACTTCTCACCTGTAATATTGCTGCATCCAAGGATCACAGAGCACTTAAAAAAGATGGATGGTGTAACCCCACTTAAAGACAGCAAAGCTGAGGCCCAGAGAGTTTGTGTGGGTACATCTACACCACAAATTATGGTGTGACTGTATTGTGGCTAGGCATACCCATGCTTGCTTTAATTTAGCCAGCATGGGTAAAAATGGTGGTGAAGACGTCAGCATGGGCTACAGTATAGGGTAGCTGCCCTAGTACCAGCCCACCAGGGACCCTAGGTATGTACTTGAGTTGTCAGTCCACGCCACCACATCTTCACAACTATTGTTATCAGTGATAGCTAGATTAAAGCTAGCTCAGGAACCTGTACAATCACACCTTCGTGTGTCAGAGGCAGGAAGAGAACTGATCTCCTAACTCCCAGACTCCTGCTCTATCCAAAAACTGAAACGTTTTGGCAGGTCAGGCAAATACTTTGGTTTTTTGATGAAAACAGAAAAAAAATGGTCCAAAAAGGACAGTTTCACAAGGAAATATCTGTTTTGACCAAACAACCATTTTCAAGAGATAAGCTTTTTCAATGGAAAATTTGCAACCAACTTTGTCCCTGAAGTTCCTTTGACTATCCCAACTGCAGATTTCTGTGCTCTATTACCAGTTCTGCAACCTTGGACAAGTCACCAGGCCTCTTTGTGCCTCAGCTTCTCTGTCTAATAAATGGGGATAAATACGTTCTTTACGACTTCATAGGGGTATTTTGAAACTTTATTTGTTTATGTTTAGATAATGCTTTGAGATCCTCAGATGTAAGCAGCTATATATGTGAAAAATATTTTTATCTACTGATCCAGGGGTGAGTCTCGAAAAAGGTTCAGTCCTCCAAATTACACCTAACTTGCATGTATATATAACCTACTGGTTAATGCGTGTTACAGAAACCCCTGTGCACCTGATCCACAAAAAAGATGAGAGGCTTGGGTTTTCTTAGCTTAAGCTGTAGTATTTCATATTTTTTAGCTGTGGAGGTCCCCAGTTCAATTTCTGGTGAATCAACCATGACGGCGGCCATCAAGTATGCACAGGAGATGTTGCCACTGATGCTCTTCTGCTATTGCATACAAGTTTGCTGCAAAGCTGTGATGAATTTGTCAATTCCACTGGTTGGATAAGAGGACGTAGCAGGTCAGGGCAGAAGTGACTGCATGATGGATTGAGCAGTTTTATCTCATGGACTTGGTTTGAACTGGTCTGAATGGATCATTTCCCTTTTCCCCCAAATTCATTTGTAGCTCTGCTGCTGGCCCTAAGAAGGACAATGGCTCCCACTGGATGTTTTGGCCTATTTTTCCATTTTCTAGCTCCTTTTCACAAACCTACTCCCAGCCAAACACAGACTTTCTCCTAACACACACTAATTCTTTATAATAGCAGAAAATATATTCTATTCCCCAGGGTCCATAAGTCAATGCTTTAAAATTCTACCAAAGTAAGGAGAGTATCCTCCATAGTCATATATCCAAAAAAGTGGCTATACTGCATTTAAAAAAATGAACTAGCTTAACAGTTTTAGTGATGAAGAACTTGCAGTTTGTGTGTGATGTGACTGTGGATGAGGCATCAAGAATCTCTGTCTTTCTATCTCCTCCCATCTCTTTCCAACTACTTCCGCACCTCAGTTCTCCCTTTCTTTTCCTATTATTTATACTTATTTGTACTGCAGCAGCACATAGAGGCCCAACCAAGATTAGGGCCCCGTTGGGCTGGGTGTTGTACAAACACATAATAAGAAAAAGTCCATGGCTCATATAGCTTCCTGTCTAAATAGACAAGAAAAAAGGTAGGAGAAGGGCAATGTTATCTCAGTATTAAGGCTGGGTAACTTAGACGCAGTGAGATTAAATGATGTGCCCAAGGTCACACAGAGAGTTTGTGGCAAAGCCAGGAATTAAACCTACATCTTCCAAGACCCACTCCTTTAATCACAAGACTATTCTTTCTCCCTCTTCTCTGACCCTTTCTCTCTCATCTTTTTTTTACTCATCCTTCCTTCACTCTGTCCCTTCTAGTTGCCACTTAAGAACTGGAACGCAACCAAAACATACAGTTGATGGAAGATGGCCTATCTGCTTCTAATAAACTATCTAATGAGCTAACTTAAGTAGTCATTCAATGTTCTAGAATTTCTCAAGCTCAGTGACTAAATTCCTTCTCCTTTTTGCCTGTTGGCAGGAGCCAAAATTTTTTAAATCATTATGTGGTGCACATACCCTCACCCACCCACCCACCCGCCAACTAACCTCTCTCCCACATTCCCTCTTCTGTAGTAATGACTCATTGTTATTTAATTACTTTCTGCCTCTGCTGCATCTTACTGAACAAGGCATTGAAAAAAGATTTTTAAAAATATAATAAAGAACGTTGCCTGAGAAAAAGCGAAATAAAACATCTAGGCTATACTGACTCCCACTTATCTTCACTTTTGCCAAGTGTAACAAAAAGTGCCTTCTCTCTAGACTCATAGACTTTATGGTCAGAAAGGACCATTATGGTCATCTAGTCTGACCTCCTGCGCAACGCAGGCCCCAGAATCTCACCCACCCACTCCTGTAACAAACCCCTAACCTATGTCTGAGTTATTGAATCCTCAAGTCGTGGTTTAAAGACTTCAAGGTGCAGAGCGTCCTCCAGCAAGTGACACGTGTCCCATGCTGCAGAGGAAGGCAAAAAACCTCCAGGGCCTCTGCCAGTCTGCCTTGGAGGAAAATTCCTTCCCCACCCCAAATATGGCAATCAGCTAAACCCTGAACATGTGGGCAAGACTCACCAGCCAGCACCCAGGAAAGAATTCTCTGTAGTAACTCAGATCCCACCCCATCTAACACCCCATCACAGACCATTAGGCATATTTACCTGCTAATAATCAAAGATCCATTAATTGACAAAATTAGGCTATCCCATCATACCATCCCCTCCATAAACTTAACAAGCTTTAGTCTTGGAGCCAGATGTCTTTTGACCCCATTGCTCCCCGTGGAAAGCTGTTCCAGAACTTCACTCCTCTAATGGTTAGAAACCTTCATCTAATTTCAAGATTAAACTTCCTAATGGCCAGTCTATATCCATTTGTTTTTGTGTCCACATTGGTACTAAGCTTAAATAATTCTTCTCCCTCCCTGATATTTATCCCTCTGATATATTTATAAAGAGCAATCATATCTTCCCTCAGCCTTCTTTTGCTTAGGCTAAACAAGCCAAGCTCTTTGAGTCTCCTTTCATAAGACAGGTTTTTCATTCCTCTGATCATCCTAGTGGCCCTTCTCTGTACCTGTTCCAGTTTGAATTCATCCTTCTTAAAAATGGGAGACCAGAACTGCACACAATATTACGGATGAAGTCTCACCAATGCCTTGAATAATGGTACTAACACCTCCTTATCTTTACTGGAAATACCTTACCTGATGCATCCCAAGACCCCATTAGCTTTTTTAACGGCCATATCACATTGGCGGCTCATAGTCATCCTGTGATCAACCAATACTCTGAGGTCCTTCTCCTCCCCTTTCTTCCAACTGATGTACCCCCAATTTATAACCAAAATCCTTGTTATTAATCCTAAATGCATGACCTTGCACTTTTCACTATTAAATTTCATCCTATTACTATTACTTTAGTTTACAAGGTCATCCAGATCTTCCTGTAGGATATCCCGGTCCTTCTCTGTATTAGCAATAACTACCAGCTTTGTGTCATCTGCAAACTTTATTAGCGCATTCCCACTTTTTGGCATTATGAAGAAGTTTTTATATTAACAGTTCCATGGGTCATGAAACTTTAGTGTAGGATATTAAAATGGGGTGGAGATAAAATGGTTCCTACCTGTTCTTTTCCCCTCAAATCTTTATTCATCTCTTTGATTCTATTGTCCAACTTTACAATGCATTTTAGTATTCATATTGCATGCAATACACTGTGCAAAATAAACATGAAATTGAATGAATGCAGAATGATGTAGTAAGGGCAGCTACTGGATTATGGAATGATTGTGTCCATACTACCCTGTGCCTGTTTAGCACACTGGCTGCCTTTACCACAGGGACCCTTTTATGTGCCAGATTTCTACACTTAGCATATGTTATTTTATGCCATGGCATTGGAGGAAGGAGAAGATTTGTTGTGATTTCAAGGCAAGCCCTAAACCAACCTTACATCTGGGGAAGTGAATATCAAATCTGAGGGCATCTGATGGAGAATGCCCTATTGGCTTGTCTTTTAAAATGAGGTACTTCAGCTCAAGTGCCTTTGCTGAGCATAGCAGTGACAGCATCTCCTGCAGAAAGAGATGGCCAACACCTCTACTTACATAGTGGGAACCAGAAGTTCTGTGTCACTTTAGGAATTTGTTTTTAAGGATTGTTTCTTCTGACTGACATGGCAACGAATGGAAAACCTAGTTCTCAGCCACTGAATAACAAGTGATTGAATAGCAAAAATTCAATAGGGCTTTCTTCTGTAAATAAAATGGCAGAGAAAATAACCATTTCACTGAAATATCTCCCATTCATGGATAGTTGCCTTTGGTAAATAAATATCTTCCCACCTGCAACTCTCTGTTTTTAAGGCTGTTTGATAATATCTAGTATTTTTTGGCTGAACTTGCTAGACTCTCCCATGGTCATTAAGAAGGATGTTATTTAAAGGCTTTTTAAAAAAAACAACAACAACCCTACATCAAAGATATCAACATTTTCACTTTGTGTGTGTTTCCCCGAATATGGAGTTGGCAAACTCTCAAATCATTTTATCATGTTTGAACTCAGAAAAATATATGGTAATACCAGCTGAACTAATATTTAAAGAGCAATCGCCTTCAGAGTTTTATTGTCTGTCTCTCTCTGTGCTTCTCAAATTCTCCCAGACAGACAGGCGCAATGAGGCTTGGTGGCGAAAGCAATAGGCTTCTCTAGAGAGAGCCCTCAGTTTACACTTCACTTACAGGTGTGCAACTAGAAAAAGGCAGGGGGAGAAAGGTGGTTCTATAATAATATACTCCCTGACCTTGGTTCAATGAGAGAGAGAGGGATGAAATAGTCCCTGTCCCCAGTATCACCTACAGCAGCCTAAAGTTCTACTTGCTGCAATGATCCCATACAGAATGATGTCCCAGCCAAGACTCAGACAGAGAACCATGTGTTCTTCTCTTCCCCTGACATGTCCCATCCTCTGCCCCCTTCCTGCTCCCTACATCACCTCTTCACTAGTCAAGGATTCTTCTGCATCCATGGGAATCCTCAGCTGCCCCTTTGGAGCAGCTTTCTGGGTGTTTGCAGTGCTCAGACAGCACACAGCAACCTGAACTAGGAGCAAGAACTGAGCCCACTCTACCTGGGTAGGGTGAATAAGATCCCTTTATCACAGCCAGTACTGTAAGATTAAATCGCTGTTTCTGTTAGATTCTGATGATATTACATACTTGTTTTGCTCTTCCTAATGTTTATCTCTAGGTTCTTTCATTGCACTCATCATCATGGTATCTGCTCTTCATCCAGTTGCTGGTTTCTGACAAGCACAGGCAGGACTGGGAGATAGCACTGTTTATATCCAATGTGAATGTGATGTACATCTGGGGGGTTGTCTGTATATGAGTGACACAGCCTGCGCTGTTTCAGAATCTCTCCAAGTGGCTTTATATAGGTGTGGAATCAGATGGTGGGAAAGGATGGATCCCATTAATATTCTCCTTGAAAATTCTTTGAGGCTTGAAATGTGTGAGAAACAAATACTACCGTATGAGTTAGCTGGAAGTACACCTACATACCTTACCCAATAACATGTCATGCAAGCACATCACTCTTTGCCATATTACCCTCTGGAGGCAATACTCAGAAAAACACGGGCCTCTACAACATAAATAAAGAGGCATCTGTGCTATTCATAAGTTTTTATCTTGCCTTCATATGAGGTCTGTTCCTGTGAAGGGCTGAACACTATCAACTATCTCAGTATCTTGGAAAATTGGACTCTTCAGTAGGAGTTCAGGGTGCTCAGCCTCCCACAGGCGGTACTCAGCACCTCTCAGACTCAAGTCTCAGTGTCTTTACCCTTACATTTGAAGGCAACAATTACTTGAAGGATTACCTAGGGTATCTGTAGGCGAACATCTCCTTTTCTTTTCCTTGCTGCTATTCAATATCTTAATCCCAACTTGTGGGAGTGAAACTGTGGCAACCTTAAGTATATAATTTGCTTCCTATTGCATTATTCTTCCAGTACAGGAGGTACCAGTGTTTGTCATTTAGGAGCACCATATCATTACATTGCATATTGCTGTGTAATGATGTGAAATGATTAAATGACAAAATGCCAGTTCACTGCCAAAAAATTAAAGTGCCATACTTCTATTTGCTGATGGGAGAGCTATTATTAATTTCTGTAGGGGCTTTGCCAGATGAAATAATGTAAGCAGACTGAAAATGGGAGGTGAGTACAATCTTTTTCCTAATTTCAGCATGCCCCCCCCTCTTGTGACGTTAGAGCACGTATCCAATGCAGCAGGTACTGCCATATGTCAGCCTCGTATCCTAACCAATGAGGAGAGGTAGATATACAAATAAACCCTGATTGGCATTTCTGATTGTGTGCGAGAAAGGATCTGGTCACACAGAAGACTGTAAAGGGGAAATGGCTTTAGCTTTTTCTGTTCAATATTTTCTTTGCTAGTAATGTATGGGAGACTGAACTTCCCCTTTTAGTTATCTTTATCGGGAAAAAAGAACATACCAAAGTGTTGCAGTTAATGGGGTAGAAGAGGCAGACCAACTGATGGTTAGTGCAATAGAGCCTTTACTTTTTATTCCAAATACAATTATAGGCTTTGACCTGTACATTAGGAGCTGGGTCATGCAGATGACGCTGTAATGGTTTTAGATAACTGGCATTCTTTCTTTGGCTATAGAGTTAGGGTCAAAGATGACCAACAGATGAAATCCATAAAATTTTCTTCATTTGCTTCCATTTTAACAGTGCATCAGTTTCCAAACTTAATTCATTCCAAAGGATTTTGTTTCATTCATCCACTACTTATTTAAATTCCCTGTGTTTCTGTGTTTGTATAAAAAATATTAAAGTAGTGCCTTTCACTTTGATGTCTAATTACCAAAATGTTTAAATGCAGTGAACCAGATCCTTGACTGGTGTAAATGAATACAGCTCACTTCAGAGAAGCTACATGGATGTACATCAGCTGAGGATCTGGCCTGACATATTTGCATTATCTCACTTGGCACTCATTTTTTCCACCATTTTTATATGGAATACTTGACCTCTCTGCAAAAGATTGAAGAGATCTCTAAGAGGAAGAATGCTCCCGCAGCTAGTGGGCCACGCAGCCTTTGAAGACACTAACCATCTGTTGTCCTCCATTATCAATAAGATGGTTCCTGAACACCATCCATTATTTCATCCTCATATGTCTGCCTGATATGCAGAAGAACCATAAGAAATGCTTAGTAAGAGGAGACTAGAGCACTTGTGGTGGAAATCATACTCCTTTAGTGGTGGCACAGCCAAAGAAATTTTTCTCCTCCTTCTCCTCTGTCTAGATCCAAATCTGAATGGTGTTGTTCCAAGTTATAAGCTGCTTGGTGAGTATGAGATGTATCCAGTCAGGGGCCTGGAAAGCCATTCTGAAGTCACAACTTATGCAGAATGTGACAGCCAGCTTGTGTGGAATTTATGGCTACAGGGAACATATTACTAGGGCTTGTTGGATATTCTCTGATGGAATGGCTTTCCAGCAGAGAACACAGATTTGTTGAAATTAAAACATCTCACAAAGACAATTTGATTTTGGTGAAGGTCTGGTGGTTTCCTGCAGCTCACCTGCCTGGCTCCTCAGCGGTCCACCTGGTGGACTGACAGGGAGCTAAAGCCCTAGTAACACCCAGACTTCCAACCCAGCTGGTACTTCCAGGGCTTCCCGGCTCTCCTTCTGCCCATGTGGTGGGGTTTTGTTTTGAAATGTTTTAAAACAAAATTTTTTGGATTCTATTTTGTGAAGAATTTCAAAAATGTTCGTTTTCATTCCAAATCAGAACAAAGCAAAATTTTGACATTCCAAAATCCTCCATGACACAGAATTGCCGTTCTCTGCACAGCTCTAGGTATTATGTCAATCTCTACAGACGGCAGTGGCTCTCTATACACCTCCAGGTTCAAATCAAACTGACAGTCCTTAGGTTTAAACGTTAGGTGGGTAATGTCTGGAAATTCTGAATGGAGGCACTTAGATCAGGAATATGTTTTTTTCCACTGGTTCACCAGAACCTGTGAGTCTTGGCTTTAAAGACACAATTCAGACTTACTGCTTTATTTTTTTTTTAAACTTCTGTCTGAGGAGAAAATTACTGAGGAGACACAGCGGTTAAGTCACATAAAATAGGACTATTTGTTTAAACTTACACACGTGCGTTGCTGAATTGGTGCCTTAGCCAACAATATATATATGTTGCCTTTTAATAATATAGGTATTATTAAGTGCTCAGAGAGATACGGTGATGCTTACTTTTATAAATTTAAAATTAATAAAGATGTAACCGCATTTTGGCTGATTATTAATATCTAAGCTAAAGTGTTTATTTTTAGTTGTAGTTTTCCCTATGTTTTATTATTGTTTTTGTTTTGTTAATATGCTTTGAAGTGAGAGCAACTGAGAGAAAAAGAAAAAAATTACTGGAAATGGTTTGAATTTAAATTGTATTGGGTTTTTTAACACTGAAATTCACTTGTCTGTTATAAAAAAAAGTAGGTAACAGAACCCATCCCAAAACAATAACAACTATGGGTTTCTAAATAATGGTTATATGCTTACCAAGATGTCTGGAACTATTTCTTTATCTTGACATTTTTTCTAGCAAAAGAAACTACAAGAGACCGAGTTTTCTTACTTCTAACATGTTGGCAAAGGTACAGAAACCTTATTTTTAATGTGATGGGATTCATAAATGAACAGCTATTCAACTAATAAAACTGCCAAAAGAATTCAATATACATGTAGCTAAAACATTAGACATTTGAAAGGCATTGTCATGCTAAACATATTGCTTTATATATGGACTTATTGCCACTAATTTATTTGTCTAATGGATGAACTACTGCATATGTAAAATGGTTTTGATTTTTATTCATGCATTCTCTAGGCTGAAGCATAAAGAAACCAGAAAATCCATAAGGATACCTTAGAAAACTGGCTCTACTACACTATACAGTATAGTTTGCTGTTCTAAATCTAGCTGTTAAGTCTCTAATTTTCCCCTCACATACACTCCCAGCTTCTGATCTTAGTTACAATGAAATCAACTATGTTACTCCAGAATTACACTGGTATAACTGAGGCTCCTAGTCCATACTTAGCTTCTATTAACTTCAGTGGTAGATTTGTCAGAGTGAAAATTGAGTCATGACTTGGCTTAGAATCTTTCTTTTTGTTTGTCTTGTGACCCGGTTGTAGTGAGGGCTGAGTGTTATCAATTCACTTGCAGTCACATGGGCAGTGAAAGTGCTCAGCATCTTGAATGTTCAAACCAGGAAGAATTGTGTGGTGACCTTTAATTATTTCTACTGAAAGGAGAGGAGGAGATATGATTCTCATCTAAAAGTCATGGGTCATATCCATCCCATGTAATTCCACATAGGCTGAGAATTCCATATCACCAGTGAGAACTGAACACCAAATGATATAACATGAATATACTGCACCAAATCCTCAACTCGTGTAAATCTGTGGAGCTCCATATAATTTCACTGCTCTTAGTAGTGTAACACCATGTGCAAATTTGGTCCGATATCATTACTAATCAAAGAGATAATCAAGTGTTTAAAAACACAGCCGGCCTTGCTTTCTCCTTTAATACTGAAAAATCTGTATATAACTTAGTTGGTAAGTTCCGTGTCAGTGTAAAATTTAGAGGAGTAGAAGCTAGCTCAGGTCTGGGATCTTCAAAACATTATGAACTTGAGTCCATATTAGGCCACGATACCCACAGGTTTAAAAAACTAACAAAAAGGGTACTTTTTTGTTCCATAAAACCCTACCATTCTTATAATGTTAGCAGTAAAGCTGTTTACTCTGATTTCTTTTTAAAAAACTTTTCACATTAAAAAAAAAGAAGCTTTGCTTCACAGTTACACTCTCTCATATTTTTAAATTCATAAACATTGCAAAACATTCTTAGCACTTATCTCCAGGAAATATTTCTTAAATTCATTCCTATTTTTAACACTGCAGACTTGTATAAGAAAAACAAAAGAAAATTTAAAATATCCCCTTTTAAGAAGAAAGGATCTATCAACAGCCTGGTTGGTTAAATAACTATATTATCTCAGGTTAGGAAAGGGTGACCAAACTAATGCATTTTTGCATGCTTAATTTTGGCTGTAAAATGAGTGTAAAATTCATTTCACTTTTGAAATTAATTGAAAATGTGCTTTCTTCAACTAAACCATGGTAAAAAATGTTGCCTCAGAAGGTTATTTGGGGATAGAACAGCTAAAAACAGAGTGAATTAATCAAAAAAAGGAAACCAGGTTTGGTTAGATAAATTGCATGTATGCTGAAAGTGGAGTTGACCAAGCTAAGCTGATTGACCAAAAATAGAAATCAGATTGCACACACTTCCAGCTGCAGGGAAGGTGAGGATATAGGTTTAAACACTTGATTTTCTTAGCTTAGGGAAGACTGTAGACAAAACTACCAGGTTCCCAGGGACTCCATGCTATTGGCAGCCTTGGGCAGCCTGAAATGTTTAAACTCATCTCTCATGTCCAGTTGAGATAGATTTTTGTTTTTGTTTTTTGTTTAAAATTATATCATCACTCTTCTGTGGGCCTCAGAAAGAAACTTCTCATCTCTTGTGTGGGGAGGGGGGCGGGGAAGGAAGTGGGAATGTCTGTCTGTCTACTGTTCTTCCATTTGAATCACAAACTTACATGCACCCACTCTCCTATGGGAATGAGTTTAATAATAAACGCATACACAATGCTCAGGGTGCATACGATTTTTTTAACATAACTTTTTGCCCTTCCATAGCGCCTTTTATTCATAGCGCTTTTTTATCAAAGCACTGTACAAAGATGAATGAAGTTAGATACAGAAGCTGAGGGACAGTGAGGCCAAAATATTGTGAAGTGATCATAATTTTGAGCATCTCAATTTTTGGATGCCCAACTCGGAACCACCAGCGCCTGATTTTCAGAGATGTTGAGCCCTCCCAGCTCCTGTTGACTTCAGAGGAAGCCATTGCAGTCTAATCCCTCTGAAAGTCAGGCCCTTCTGAGTATTACATTTTTGCTTATCAGATAGGTTGTTACCTGATTACAGACAGGTGTTGGAGTGATGCACATGACTAGATAGTTGACTCGCACATTTGAATGCTTGCCCATCTATTAATATATGGGAATTCAATTTCAAAAGCCTTGTCTGGCAGCATCTCAATGTGACAATACTAGGAAAGCTATGGATTTGGGATGACACTCTATGTGGAAGGGTTCAGTTCCTCCCCATCTTCAACAAAGCACACACAGATCCCAAGTTACTGCCAAACTCATCCTTCTTCCTTCATCTGTAACTTAAGAAATGTTAACTCAAAACAATCCTCAGTGTAAGCTTCCTTCTTTGCTTTAGCTGTTCCTAGGGCTTCTCTTCTTCTCTAGGCCCAGGTTCCTCAACTTTGAGGTCCACTCCTACCAAACGTGAGTGAATGAACAACACCTTCCACAGTGAGTTAGCAAGAACTAATCATTGTTTACTTTGAATGGTTCTTACACAGGGCAACAGCAGGGTTTCATTCTGCATTGCCTTGCATAGCTATGTAGCACATATATAGTTTATGCCTCTTCCTCCTCCCACCTTGCCAGCTTGTGCTGGTTCATATGCGCTGCACAATGCCACTCAATTCTGTTTGTTTTGTGATTAACAGTTTTTATATTGTGAAAAGCATAACAAATGGTTCAGAGAACCAGATATTATAGAAAAAAACATTGCCTCTCTAAGGGCATTTTTGTTATGATTCCCAAACGGTTATTCTGCCGTTATTTTTTTTAAATATACATATCTGACTGTGGGCCTCAGAGTTAGCATCCCTAAAAGCAGTGCTCAGCTTAAAAAGTAATGCATTATATTTTGAACACTGTATGTTTGACAATACATTTCATGCCTCATTTCCTGCTAGTTGTGAGCTCTAGTAAACACTCAAACAGCAAATTCACATTTTTCATGTCAAAAAGCCCTATAGTTTGTTCCCGCTAGGATGTCACTAGTTAAATAGATTCCTGTAAGGACATATTCCTTTCACACCATAATCTGTTGTGACACTAAACCTTAAGCCGTCTTCAAATTTTCATTGTTTTTCCATTAAAAGATTATTTCTAAAATATTTTATACCTCACATTCATTTTGTTTGTAAAAAATTAATTGCATAAGCAGTGAGTATCTGACTAGGACTAAGTAGTCCATCCTAACCCAAAATTAAGAATTTACTGTGAATTATTCAGAGCCATCCTATACAGTTAATTCACTGTGATTTTTCTCTAGCCTAGGCAGAATTTCCTTTTCCTGAAATGACCTTACCTCCTTGTAAGATCTTGAAGGAGGATGGACAGCCTTGGTGTAGTTATGGTCATTGTAGCACCTGCCGATGCAGCTAATTTATAGATATCAAAGTGTCTGTTATAAAATTGAAGGTTTGATCCTGCCCTGTCTTAGGCAGCATGCTGTTTATTACACATGTCCAAAGTGAGCCAATGAGTCAAAACACTTGGCCTAATTAATGCACAATGGGTAGACAAGTGTACTATTAACAGTGGGTGGATAACACTACTACTAATGTAAGTAAGCAGAGAATTCTGATCTGATTGCATTTTACATCCATTTTTCAAATGCAAGTAACTACAGAAGGATGGAAGGCCATGGAGAATCAGGCCCCATATATCAGGGGTCTGTCTTACTACTTTAAATTAACTCAGCATGGAGTCACCTGGAATCTTCAGTTGTAATAAGCTGCCTCAAAAAAAACATAGTATTTGAGTATCTGGATTTCTATCTTGTTTGCTTCCTAGTTTAACAGAGCTTAGCTCCTTAACTTCATCCATTGTGTTACATACTGTACATACATATAGGAGATAGTCTCTGCTCCAAAGAGCTTATGATCTAAAGAGGAACAAACTGTGGGAGGGGAAACAAAGGCACAGAGAGACCACAAGATTTCACAAAGGTCACACAGCAGATCATTTCAGGCTCCAGTCCAGCAGTGGAACTGTAAGGTTGGGTTCCTGGATGAACTCCGCACCCTATCAAAGTCAGTGGGAGTTTCATGACTGACTTCAGTGGGGCCAAGATTTCACCCCCTAGCTGTGGCTGTCTGCCCCAAAGCTGGTAGAGGAGATCCAAGTTCAACTTTATAACGCGGCCCCTCCCACTTGAAATCAGAAGTGTCTCCTGCATCCATTTATTCAGAGACAAGCAAGAAACATAATGCAGTGAAATCTTTTCTCAGTTGCACATCATTCTCACAAGGGGTATCTCTACACAGCAAAATACATCCGCTACTGTCTTTTGCCTGCTGACTCGGGATCACAAGCCCAGGCTAAGGGGCTGTTTAATTGCAGCTCTGAGACTATCCCATCTTGCAGGGTCCTAGAGCCTGGTCTGCATCCTGAGCCAAACATCTACACCACAATTAAACAGCCCTTTAGCCCAAGCTCTGTGTGCCTGAGTCAGCTGGCACGGGCCAGCTGCAGGTTTTTAATTGCAGTGTAAACATACCCTTTGAGCCATTCACATGTATTGTGTCTGGGGGCAGATTTTGAGCTCTCTGTTTTGATCATTTATGGGGATGCTTTTTATTTACAACTCAGCTAAAGAAAAGGTTTCCCTTATAGTATGAAATGTGTAATTAGTTAATCTAAGATATAGAATTGGGTCCCTTTGTATTTGTATAAATATTAAAGAGCAGAATTGCTCATCTCATTCAACATGGGAAATAGCTCTCTTATACAAAGTTCCACTGAAGTCAAAAGGAATTTGCATATCACCATCTGAATAATGTTATACTATCTATTACCTAGTATACCTGCTATATCCTGACAGGTACAGGGTAACAGCTCCAAAAGATCAATACCAATGCTTAAAAAGGAGGCTACTAGGAGAACCCAGCTGATACTCAGCTCTATGTAACTGCATTGCTATCAGTGTGTGGGGAGCAGCTAGGGAGGCTGTGGAATAGGGAAGGAGGGTGGCATCCCATCCTGCTTTGGAGATGGACACTACGCTGCTTCTGAATACGCTGGTGCAGAAAGAATTTTTAGGAGGAGGATGACAGGAAGGGCTCTGAGGACCACACTTCCCATGGAGTGGGACGTGGAAGGGAAGTAGTCTCTATTCCAGTTTACAGGTATGGTGGGCGGCAGAGAAATACTGCTCATCATTTGTACCAAAAGTAGGACAAGGCTTGACAAAATTGGTTTGTGTAGCTGGGCTGAGTTTGGCCAGGAGTAACAAATTGAGCTGAGTTTGCAACAGGAAATATTTTGTTCTCACAGATCAACCTTTTCTATCCTTCTCAACCTCTTTTTAACATAAGCTTTCTCGCAAAATCACTTGTCAATTCTCTTCCTCATTGTATCACACTTCTTGGGTATATTGGGAAACATAATTTAAAAAAAAAATGCTGAATCCCCACAAATGTTTTGCCACTCAGAAAAGTGCCATCAGAAAAGTATTTAAACAGTCTCCATGCCAAATATTTCAAGGATGTTAGGTATCTGAAATCTCTAGCAGAAAAGAACTGAATATAGATATATGCAGGACATGGAAATCTCTCCTTATAGCACACTGTTGGGTTTTTTTTATTAACTTAAATGCAAGCTGGGATAAAGTAACTAGCTAAGCAGAAAAGGACCTCTTGGAGTCAGATATCTGTGAATAAAATGTCTGCTGCAGAAAGGTAATACAAATGATATACAGTCGCTTTGTAGTCGTTGGCTCTTTAATTGAGCAGACTGATGTGTTGCTAGCATAATGGATCTTTGGAGCAGACGGAGAATGAGGTGCTGTTATTTTGTTCCTCAAAGCCACACACATGAAGTGTAGGTGAATACAAACCATTTAAGAAATAATTGGTCTGACCCAGCAGCAGAGTAGCCATTTTGGCAGCAGTAAAAGAGGTGTTACTCAGGTGACAGAAGACAATGAGACAGAAATATATAACACAATAGTTACTCAGTCTCAAAAAATGTCAGCCTAATGAAAAAGAGAGGGGAAAAAAACTACAGAAGTCCCATTCCTTTCAGGTCTATTATATTATCTGCAGATTCTTCTGCTTCATTAGCCAAATTTCAGTCCTTTTCATCTCTCCTGACTGTTCTTTAAAAACAAAACACAAAAAACCCAGTTTCATTTGCCATCCAGACATGTTAAACTTCACTGTAACTTCCCGGCTTCCCTTCTTTCACTTTACTACCTGCAAGTCCATCCAAACCAATGTGCCTAACTTCATCCCAGTCTGTCACTGGTCTGACCAGGTCATCCTCCCTTTTTATTAAACTAAAACGGCCCCCCAAAATCAGTCTCCTCAGTAGTAGACTTCTGTGGGTCTGTCCAGCGGAAAGGGATTTTTGGAGAATAGCTTTACATTGCTGGCATTTTATTATTATTACTATTTATTTGTATTGCAGTAGCACCTAGGGTCCTCAGTCATAAAACAGGTACCCATTGTGGTAGGCACCATACAAACACGGAACAAAAAGAAGCCAGATCCTCATTTTTTAGAACTGATGGAGCTAAGCTGTATTACACCATCTGACAATCTGGCCCGCCATGTTTTTATGGGGAATTTGAAATCCGCTATTGTTCTGCTTATCGTTAAAATTATGTTTTCCACAGTGCAACACAACAGACGCAGACCTTATAATTCTATTATCAGATAAGTCAGAAGCATCCTCAGTATCCCTGGTCAAAATAGCATGCACTGGTGATGGGGAGGCCAAAAGGCTGAAAAATGAGAGTTCTTCTCAGCCTATTTGAAGCTGAAGGAGGGGATTTGTGAATGGAAAGACCTTGATTTTGGAGGCTATTAGAAGTAAGGTGTCTTTGTAAATGAACAGGACACTTGCTAGCAGAGACAAGGCCAAATCTTTAATTAAAGTAAATATTTGTCACAGCAGGGGTCACTAACTCAGCAACAGAAATAGAATCTGATGAAATAATGTACGTGTTCTTGAGTCTTCCACAGAACAGTGACTGAAGAAAGCGACTTCAGCTGTAGACAAGATAATATCATAGCAGGTGGAGGTAGAAAACATCTCTTGTTGATAATACTTTGTAGTTCTACAGCATCTGCTATTCCACAGAACTTGAAACGTTATACAAACATGAATTAATTAAATCTGCTTTCTGAGATTGAGATGTTTAATTTCATTATAATATTGAGAAATAATTAAATGTTACCTCCGTTGTACCAAAGGGGAAAATGAGGCACATGTTTCTCAGTTTGTAGGACACTTTTCACCTAGAACCTTGAGATCATAGACACCCAACAGCTCTGACCCAAGATGATTACATTTGCACTCCATTGAACTGAAAGGACTCTATGAGGCACCAGGTTTGCCTGTCAACACAGCAAGTATTTTTTACCTGGATGGATTTTTAACATGCAACAGCTATCAAAGGGGGATCCATCTTTTGAAAAATGTGCTTAAATTGAATATTTTCAAAGAAGCTTAATGGATAAAGCTTGCTTGGCACAGTGAGCCAAGTTCATCTCCTTTGTAATTTCACTGACTCTGATATACTCCATGCCAAGGATGAATTTGGTCCATAATATTTGAGCAGCAAGCAGTGACAATCTAACAAGATATAACAAAGCTTTCTGTTTGCACAATTGTTTTGCTGCATTGTGATATCTTTTTTATTGCAGATGTGCTCACGAATGGTGCAAGGTTACAATATGGACTTTCAATGTATACGTGTATGACTGTGAAACTTTGTTGATATGGACATAAGTTCTTCCTGATTATCTACTCTTTAGGCAAATTTTAAAATTAATCTCTTAAATTGTGCTTGGAAAAAGATGAAAAAATTCCTGTCTGCACACGTTAGTGTTTTTACGTGCAAGTAGATCTATCTATGTGCTGTAAAGATCTGATTGAAGTCCATGGGCGTATTGGAATCTCATTCCTTAATGATCAGAGGGGTAGCCGTGTTAGTCTGGATCTGTAAAAGCAGCAAAGAATCCTGTGGCACCTTATAGACTAACAGACGTTTGGAGCATGAGCTTTTGTGGGTGAGTACCCACTTTGTCAGATGCATCTGACGAAGTGGGTATTCACCCACGAAAGCTCATGCTCCAAAACGTCTGTTAGTCTATAAGGTGCCACAAGATTCTTTGCTGCTTTTATTCCTTAATGAGTTCATCTTGGGATTTGTCCCTTTCAGAGGATGACTTGAATATCTGGCCCTTATTATTATGAATTCAGTGAATGTTTCAGATTCACCTAAAAGAAACACTTTGGGATATGGATGTAAGATCCTTTCACTCAAACTTTTAGGATACTGTAATAAAAGTCTTCTTTATAATATGTTCAAGGTCTATTAAATAAGTGCATTGAAGAATTCCTGTTCCATCTTAAATGGGCTTCTCAAGTTAATCTATTTTCAGTGTCTGCATGTGTAAGGCATGCTATAGTCTTCTCTCGGTGATTTTAAAAAATAATTATTTAAGTTTCCTATTTCCACTTAATAATCTCTGCAAATTACTGCATTCCATTTATTCCTTTATAGTTTACGATAGTGGTTTAATTATTGGTATGGGCACCTCCATGCATGTCACACTAAAAACATTCATATCAAACTATTTGAAAGAACTGCTGAGCCAGGACAACTTCAGGTAAGAAAACTTTGTAGGTCCCATTTATTAATAAATCCTGGCAAGATGCTTGTTGCAAAGATGCCAGCCTGTCAAAGTCTTAATCAGGAAGAATAATCCTGATCTCTCTATTGCACTGTGGGGGAGGGAAGAGCTTGTTTATCACTTTAGGAAGTGTGTGCTTGTTAATTTCAGAGATGTGCTTTCTTCCTGTGCTTGGAAAGGAAACTGTATTTACTTAGCTTGATCCTGTGAGGTCCTCAGCTCTGGAGTTAGAATCTATATCATAGTAGGATTGAAGGGCACTCAGTCCCTTTCAAGAGAACGTCTGTGTCTTGCAAGATCAGACCGTTACAGTGAAGCAGGCATAGTTAACAAAAAGTGAATATTTGTTTTGGGCATGAAACTTTTCATATGTATTTCTTTTACCCACTCATCACTGTGAGAGCAAGTCTTTAAGGAACATGTTTCAAAGTCCTTATTTCTGAGTTGGATACTTGTAGATCATGGTAATATTTTTCCAGGTCCTTCTAAACATTCATAGTTCTTAGATGAGTCAATATTCATATTTCTTTCTTTCTTTGGCATTGCTCTTTCTTGTGCATTAAGTTGGGTTTATAAGAAAATGGGACCCAAGTTGTCATACACTTCAGAATGTGAAAGTTGAAGTCAGTGATCACCAGTAAGGGCTGTTTTTTTTCTTTAATTAATTCTTCAATCCTGTATATTTCCTGCTTCCACCTGAAATGTGCAAGCATTTCTGTGGCTACACCAAAGGCTTCTGATATGGAAATCAAAGCATGACAAGATCATTCAGACAAAAAATAGTATCTAAATACTAGTAGTGAAATTCACCACAATGCAGAGAGGCCACACATGGCCTGTTTCACAATTTGAACTCTTACAAGACCATACCATAAACCTTTAACATCTTTTAAATTTTCACCCTTTTATAGTCCCTCAGCACAAATGGTTCTTCTCAGCATCATTCACTTGAGTGAACTGAAGAGAATAGGAACTAATTACTTTTCTAGTGCAGTAAGTGTCATGAGCACTTCTTGATCAGGCACTAGAGGGCGCTTTGGCATAGAGCAGTTGGCCAGTGTCTTGAAAACCATAATCCAACCATATCTAACATTGTGGGATTTTTTTCTTCTGTAGGACGCAATAATGTATTAAAGACAAGTAATCAGAATTTCCTGTACTGCAATATTATTTAGAACTGTCAGGTTTTTTTAATGATAATACAAGATGGAACTGATTGCTTGATATACTGTAGTCAGTCAAGCTAAAGCAACATTCTTTGAACTAGGAAACCAAGCTAATTATCTATGGTGCTGAAGCAGAGTATAAAAAACAGAGACCAGTTCATGCACAGGGATCATGCACCCAACATTGAACCTTCAATAGAACAAGTAATCACCAGGACTGGGTATCCAAATTAGTTAACAGGGAGATTTTCAAAAGTTCCTGAGAGAACTCAATGACTTCTCAATGAAAATCAATGTGAGTTCGGTGCCTGACTCCCCTACATGCTTTTGGAAATCCCACCCTAAATTCATTGGCTAGTGCACAGGTATGACACTAGTCACTTGCATGTGAATTTATCTTATTTACAAAAGCAATGATCAATGTGTAATTTCATACGAATCTTGAGTTTCTATTATTTTCTGGGGGGCGGGGGGATGTTAGGGGTTGTTTACATGATGCGGCAAAGCCTACTAGAGGAGTCTAATTTGTAAAGTATTCTAACATGCTCTGCTCTAACTGCTGCGTGGCACACACTAAAAGGGTAGATACTCTTTTAGTTCTTAGGTGTTGTCTACACTAGTGAATAGGGTAGCCATTTACCAGTAATTATATTGATTCCATTGTGTGAGCAATGGTGCAGCTTCACCATGTTAGCATCATTGCATGCACTGATTTATACAGGGCTTAGGCATTTCATGAAAACCTAGAAGGAAGCAGATACAAACTCTTCTAATATACATTCAGCCTTAGTGATCAAGATACAGTGTTGCTAATGATTTATTATATTGTCTTAAAGGTAGTTGAGCGATAGCCCTGCCATTTACCTTGTAATGCTCTATAGGGATAAACAGTCACTTCTGTTTAGAAGGTACTTTGATGGGAAGCTGGCGAATGGTGATGGGATATAGAGCCTTTCATCTCTAAGCCACTGGTGTGAATCGGGTCCAGGTCAGTTAGAAGTGACAAATTGTAGCATCTCTCATGGAAGAGAAAATGACAAGCGTCAGCTGTAGTGAATACAAAGGTAATGCTTTATTCAGGCTGACTGACACAGACAGACCCTGTACTTCTGCCTGGCTCTCTAACTCCCAGGCTAACACAGCTTATACTGCTTCATATAACCACACACGGTCTCCGTTGAACATGGTCATCATGCAACGGTCTGTTGCCTACACTAAAACAGTCATTAGCTGAAGGCTATGGTCAGGTGAATCTTAATCTAGTTCTCAGTTGGCCAGCACCTAGATCATAAGAACAAACACCATCACTGGCGTCATTGCTGGCTCTCAGCAGAGACCAACACCTGAGTGGGCCATGGTGACTGAATTCCCCTCTTTCATAATGGTGGTTACTCCTGGTGAGCAGTGAGGCGTGTGGGATTGTGTTGAGATGTTAACACTCCTGCTGCCTGAGCTGTAGCTGTTATTTAGAACGTCCATCACTGGGGCTATTGCTCTGGGGATGGTCTAATACTTCCTTTCTCCCATCCGAAGAGTGTCTTGCCTGAGACAGTAAGGTTTTTGAGGGCAGGGACTGCCTCTTAATACATTTATACAGAGTTTAGCACAGAGGGACCTCTTACAACTACCTCAATACTACTACTAATAATGGCAAACTTTAAATTCACTTTGACATTCTTTTGAAACCAAGTCAATGTCTCAAAAATTCATTTTTCATTTGTAACAGTATATCATAATTCATAATTTAAAATCTGACTGCTGTGTTGCTGTAAATTACACCAGTAATCATTGAAACCTCTGAAGAAAATACACCAATCAGGTTGGCCATTTAGCAAATATTGTATGGATCTATTTAATTACTGTTTCTGCCCTATTAACAAAACCCACAGGAGAGCTGAGAGCAATACCAGGAACTAAGTGAAGGGCTGGCTGTGCTACATGTAAAGAAAGGACTTGAGTATGCAAACTCCCCTTTAAGATAACAACAGTGACATTTAGTAAAGTCAGCGCCTGTGATGGAATCAGGATACAACACAGCTGCCCTTTAAAATAACTTCCTGTGAAAAAGAGGCTGATTTGAGTTGCTGGAGGTGAGTGCTGGGAGTTTACAGACAGTCTACTTAGTTCACACTGACTTTCACAGTTTGAAATTTTGTTAGTTTGTTTATTTTAGCCCTCCTGGTGTCTTGACCAATTGCTATGTGACAGAGCTTATTTTTTTTAATTTTAATTTAAAAAAGAAATCAGAGGAGGTGGGTGGCAACTGAAACAAATTGGTTTCTGCCTCTGAAATCTGATCGGCATAGATCCTTCTTTCAAAGCCTGCTATTCACACTGCTGTTTTTTCTTCAAAAAAATAAGTAACATCAGTCCAAGTACGTGCATTTAAAGTGTATCGCCTTGTAAAGATAATCCAAATATATACAGGATTTGGTGGAATGAATTAGTAAATTGAAGCCTCGAATGGATATTTAGAAAATATCACTGCATATAACTCCTGAGAGTTCCATCTTCCTGTGGAATAAACATAATGGATCCTTAGTAAAACTGAGTGAGTAACAGTTTTTTTCAGTTCTGAAAAAAAACTATTACTGAGTTTGGGTCCAACCAAATCCAAAAATTGGAACACAAAAAATCAGTGAATTGAAAAAATATGTTTTGGGTCCAATAAAACAACCTGAAACTAGCCCAGTGGCTTATATACTCAGTTGAGATGTGGAAAACCTGGGTTCAAGTCCTACTTATGCTTGAAGTATTTTGCAACTTTTGGACTCAGCACAACAGGCATGATTTGAAATTCCCATTTGTTTCCATAAAAACCCAATTTCTATGTTCACCTCTAATAACTGCATGTACAAAGTGACGTGGGAAATGTACACTGACATCAAACCATAACTGTCTAAAATAATAATCAAGTCGTTGATACCATATCACCTGATTTATGAAGCAGATGTTTCATCAGGCAGCTGCTCCTGGAAAGCCCTCTTGCAGCACAATACTTGCATCTGCCTCAGTTTCCCTTCATCTCCAGTAACTCCATGCAAGCTTCTACTCTAGTCCATTGGCATGGTTTATTACCAAAGCATAGTTTAAGTAATCCACAATAAAAGTTGCAAACATATTCAGTCCAGCTCGCACACCACAGTGCATATAATCCTTAAAATCCATGACATGACACCCCACATACCACACTTCGGTGCTTGCCATCACACCTAGCCAGGCTCCTGTTCGGACCCTTTCTGTCCCTTTGCCAGGTCAGCCACTCCAGCCCTTCCAGCTTGAGTGGAAACTTGCTTTTCCCAGCAGGAACCCCACAGCCTCTCTTCTGGGAGATCATCCTCACCATGGGAGCATCATTCAGTCTCCCATGTCCTCTCACTGTTCCCCAGTGGTCCAGCTCCCATTGTGGAGATGTCAGCAGGTAAGCCCCTCCACTGCCCCCTGCCTTCTGCCCTCTCCAGCCTTTGGTTTCATCTGGCACAGGGGTTGGCAAACGATGACCCGGGGGCAACATCTGACCCTCCAGATGTTTTAATCTGACCCTCAAGCTCCTGCCAGGGAGCAGGCTCCAGGGCTCACCCCGCTCTGGTCCACCCAGGGAGCGGAGTCAGGGGTTTGCCCCACTCTGTGTGTGATGTGGCTCTGTGTGGCTCCTGGAAGCAGCAGAATGTCCCCACTCCAGCTCCTATGTGTAGGGGCAGCCAAGGGACTCTGCATGCTGCCCCCAACCCCAAGCACTGCCTCCACAACTCCCATTGGCCGGGAACCATGGCCAATTCGAGCTGCAGGGAGGCACCTGCAGATGAGGCGGCGCACAGAGCTGCCTGGCCATGCTTCCACATAGCAGCCAGAGGGGGGACATGCTGCTGTTTCCTGGAGCTGCCTGAGGTAAGCACCACCTGGAGCCTGCACCCCTGACACCCTGTGCCCTCCAAACCACTCAGTCCCAGGCCAGAGCACCCTCCTGCACCCCCAACCTTTCATCCCCAGCCCCACCCCAGAGCCCGCAGCTGCACCCCCCCACACCCCAGAGTGCCTTAACGCACTCTGAACTCCTCATTTCTGGCCCTACCCCAGAGCCCACACCCCTAGTCGGAGCCCTCACCCTTCTCATACCCCAGCCCCCAATTTTGTGAGCATTCATGGCCCGCCAAACAATTTCCATACCCAGATGTGGCCCTCGGGACAAAAAGTTTTCTCACCCCTGATCTGGCACCTTTCTCTGCTGTTCTCTGACCTTCAGCCCTCTCCAGCTCTAGCTATCTGGCTTGGGGAAGTCAGCCAGTAAACCGTTCTCACTCTTCTCCTGCCTTCAGCCTTCCCCCAGGAACCACCCTCTAGTCTGCTAGCTCCACCAGTTCTGACCTGCAGATTTCCCATGGTCAGGCATCTCAAATCTGCCTTCTTCCTGACTGACTCCCAGCAGCTCTGTCTCACCAGGTCTCTCTCACCTCTAGCGCCTCGGTACCCTCTTTTTATCCTACTTAGGAGGCAGCTGATGAGGCACAGGTCACTGCCCCTGCTCCCTCGTAAAGGGCCAGTGTCACCCTGTGACAAATTGCAAAGTAGGTTCTTATTAAGTATTAGGGCATCAGGGTTTACATTTTCAGAAAAATGAATGTGGAAGTTCAGACCTAATTCCGTGTGTGTAATAATTGTGCTTGTGGGAGCAACCCTGGTAACTGTGCATATAAATGACTGTGCATATAGATGGGTTGGTCTCACTTCTCACAGTTGTGCATGTCATCTCAGAGAGTAGAAAGTATGCAAAGATCCTTCTGAACATCTAGGGCAGAAATTCTTTTATTTCTGCTCACAGATGATAGTGCATGTGTAACCCTTCTGCCCCTCTGAGTTGGCAGCAACAAGGGCCGGGTTCAGTATCCAGGGGTTCAGTTTCAATAACACAATGAAAAACCGTCTCAAGCCCCCACCCAGTGACCTGGGACAATTACATACTCCACCCCCTGGCACCTCTAGGAGGCAATACTTCCCCACTTGCAAGCACGGAGTCTGAGTGTAGCAAAATCCTTTTAATAAAGGAGGGAAACAATGTGGCATCACGTTGGAGAAACACCACAAACAGGGTTATAACACAAACCATAAGCAAAAAACCCCACCTCCAAATACGTTTGGCAATGTCCTTTCCCCTTTAGGGTCTTAAGTCCAATCATCCCGAAGTCCAACAACCCGAAAGTCTCTGGTCAGTGCCACCCCAGAGTTCAAAAGTTATCTGCAGAGTGCTACCTCCCCAGCCTGGGTGGAAATGAGGGGGGGCACGCACAGGGTGTTAAGGGGCACCTTACATGGGCCAGGGCCAACTGCTCTGCCTCTCCGTGGAGTTCTGCTGCAGCCTTCACCACGACAAGCTCCACTACACCAGCTATGCCACTCCTCCAGCCGACTCGTGAGCCACTCCAGCTGTCCCCGCAAACTGCTCCACTCCGCTCATTGTTCTATGGGCTGCTCCAACACGCTGCAAACTGCTCCGCTCTGCCATCCGCTTAGTGATAGATCTTCAGGCTCCCCCACTAGTTAACACAGCACTCAGTGATCTCAGCTCAGTAAGCTTAGCTCTTTTAGTGATTTCAGTTCGTAGTAGGGGAGCCCCGGTGCTGGTGCACCATTGGCCCAACGTGAATTCAGCTCAGCAGACTCTAGATGGACTCCTAATGGAATCAAAATTAGCTCTACTCTTCAACAGTGGAGAGAGGAGGATGTGCAATTGGTGTTCCAGGCCCTCAAAAGGGGCCCAAACCATCAGGTACACACACCAGTCCCCAACCTCTCTCCTTTCAATGGGTTTTGGCACACATGTCCCTTGTCTAGCAAGTGCTACTTAATTGATATTGAGACATCTCTGTCATAAAGCAGTCTCATGGTTCCTCATTCACATAATCAGGGTGACAACACTTTATTCCTCCTGCCCCAATAACAAAGAAATTGGGGATCCCAGAGCTGTCAAAATAACCATCCCAGGCTGCCGTGGGCTATGCTAGGTGGGGTGGGTGTGCCAATGCAAATACCTGAAATTCCTTTCCACACTCCCCATAATTCACCACCAGATGTCAGGATAGAGCTCATCCTGACTCTGCTTACACATGTAAAATTGTGGATACCAATGTTTGGCAGCAACAGAATTGCCCTCCTCTGAGAAAAGTGCTATAGTATTGTTTATATCGGTGGACATATTGCTAGGCTGAAGACAAAGCTCTAGATTCTAAAAACATTTTGTTTCCATTTCCTAGAGAATAGTACAAGTCACTTGTGAGAAATTGCAATATATACTCCTACAAGGCCAAAATTCTTTTAGATATGCACTGTGTAGCCCTGATGAGAATGCTACTTTGGGACGTATCTTTGCACTCTCTAGTCTCCTTTTCATGTGCTAACCTCTTGCAAATTCTGTAAGTCATGACATTGGATAGAGTGAAAACTAAGCAAGAGACCATCTCTATTAGGTAAACTCCTATCTTAAGATCCTGCCTGAAGGAATCTTCCAACACACTGGTTCTGTTCCAGCACAGCTGAGAGGTGATCTTGCTTAACCTATCATTGGTGGTCGCTTCAGTCAGGTTTCACTGTATTCCAAGGTGGGGCTGGGCCACCTAGGCTGATTCTAAAGTATCTATCCTGAACTACATCCTGACTGCAACCTGGAATGTGAGATTTAAAGCTATTTGTAAGATTTAGCACAAGTACTTTTTCAGGCAATTCATACTGTGGAACCCATTGCCACAGGATTCCACTGAGGCCAACAATTTAGCAAGATTTAAAAGGGAATTGGACATTTATATGAATAACAAGACTATCTAGAGTTAAAATAGCTAATTAAAAGAGTATTGGAAGGAACATGTATTTCATGTTCAGGGCTAAAAACAATCTATTGCTATCAGGGATTAGGAAGACACCTGCATGGAGGGGGGCAGACTATCACACATCTGGCTTCAGTGGGGTTTCTTTCACCTTCCTCTGAAGCATCTGCTGCTGGACACTCTCACAGAAAGGAATCTGGATTAGATGGACTACAAAGCTGATCCGGTATGGTCATTCTTATGCACCAAAGTATAGTCATCTTCCTTGCTACTTAAACTTGCATGAACTCTTTCCAAAGGTTTCAAAGTGGGAGCCGTGTTAGTCTGAATCAGCAAAAACTATGAGAAGTCCTTGTGGCACCTTAGAGACTAACAAATGTATTTGGGCATAAGCTTTCATGGGCTAAAACCCATTTCATCAGATGCATGGAATGGAAAATACAGTAGAGAGGTATAAGTACACAGCATATGAAAAGATGGTAAGGCAAATCCCATCTTTTCATGTGCTGTATATTTATACTTGCCTACTGTATTTTCCACTCCATGCATCTGATGAAGTGGGTTTTAGCCTATGAAAGCTTATGCCCAAATACATTCGTTAGTCTCTAAGGTGCCACAAGGACTCCTCGTTGTCTCTCCAAAGGGAAATCATTTGGTAACTGAGCATTCAGGGAGAAAGAACAGATAGCTCCAAGAGACGGATACACTCAGGGTGCTAGTGCGGGTGGAGAGTCTCTTGGAAGAAGCAATGTTTAATATCAGTCTGAACAAAAGTAGCAGCAGAAGGGAGGAGACAGAACATGCTGACAGATATCGGTCAAGAGTCAGAATCGAAGATTAAGAGTTGAATAGACTCAGGAACAGCAGGCAGGAGGCAAGTCAATGAATAACAATTAGCATGCCCCATACCGCTCTCCATATTGTTGCTTGCCTGCCTATTCAACCTCCTCCTCTCCCTGTATTTTCTTTAACATACCAGTGGTCAAAGCAAATAATGACATTATGTTTTCAAGAGAAGCCCTTGAAAGCTATTCTGAGGCAAGGGTGCAGAAAAACGTAATCTCAATTTGATTCTGTGTTTAGTGGGGATTCAAATCCCAACTTAATTTAATCTTTGATTTATCCTGCAGGTACTGCCTGATTATATTCCAGTGCCACCAGTAATAGGATTGTAGGAAAGAAATCTTGCTATTAGCTCTTGGAGAAACAAAAGCTTAACAGAAGCCATCATTGTCATTTCTCAGTGTAACACACCGCAAATGAATGACTGCATCTCTGGGCACTTTCCCTGTTGTCTAATTTTAATAACCTCCGGTTAGGATTACATACCAAACTTTCAAATATGATTGATTCACGAAGCTCTTTGGGCCTGTGAACTTCAGCTAAAACAACACTGCATACCTGGCTAATGTGTAGAGTGAAATCCTAGCCCACTGAAGTCAATGGCAAAATTTCCATTGACTTCAGAGGGACCAGCAATTCTACTGGAATGTATGAAGTTGACTAGGAGAGGAAGAATGGTCCAGTGGTTAGGCACTAGATTTAGGATTTAACAATCTAATGTTCAAATCCCTGCTCCACCACAGATTTCCTGTGTGACCTTGGGCAATCATGTAGCCTTCCTGGGCCTCAGTTCCCCTTCAGTAAAATGCACTTCTTGACCTCACAGAGGTTGCCAGGATTGGCATTAAACTTGCTAGGACCTGATGCTGAAGCCCCCTGAGCCTTCTGCCTCGGGCCGAAGCTTTCAGCCCTGGGTGGCAGGGCTGAGTTTACAGGCCCCCTGCCCAAGGCTGAAGCCCTTTGGCTTTGGCCCCAGGGTGGCAGGCCTCAGGCAGGCTCAGATTTTGGTCCCTCATCCTGAGTTGTGTCAGAAGGGGGTCTCGGTACAATGAAGTTTGAGAACTGTTGGTCTATGAGGATAAAAGTGCTCAAAGACTCTGGTCATGGGAATGTACAAATCCTAAAATAGACAAAGCCCATCAAATCACCATGCATGTGTTGTCCTGCCTTTTCCTCCACAATCTGCACATTTCTATGACTGAGTCCTGTTTGTATCAATCAGTTTGCATTTCCCAGTTGTACCTTAAAATATTTAACACATTTTATTTAATTTCCCCCTTGCTTTCCCAACAAGATATCAGTTTGTTCATATCCCTCAAAAAGCCACTGTTTAAAATTATTTAAAAAAAACCATATTAAATCTTTAATATTCTCCTATGGGTGACTATGTATCTAAGCAGAGAAGAGCAGCATGCAAATCTAGTGGCATGCCTGACAAACATAATGCATTTATATTAAATCTATTGTACAGTAAAAATTTTGAGAGCAGAGAAAATCATGCAATTGGATTAATACAGAAATTAGATCCTTATCTACCAAAACAGTTAAGCACATGCTGAACTTTAAACATAAGTAGTCTCATTGACTTCAGCTGAGACTACTCACATGCTTAAAGTTAAACACCAGCTTACCCACTTTGTTTGTTTGGGGACTTAGAGAAAAGATCTGAAAAAATGAAATCTTTGGATCGGAATGTGGAATGTACCACACGGAGGGAGACCCAACACTCTCCATGCAGTCATAAACTAAAGCAGCAACCCAACTCAAGCTACAAACCCTTCAATTTGTATAGGGAGAAGAAAAAAAAAAAGAATGCTGCCACTAACTACAGGGGTAAATAGTTCATGGATTATTTATTTTACCTGCATTCCTGGTTAAATTGAGTTCAAAATAATTGGCTAACCCTGTAAAAGCAATCACTGGTGCTGTTAATTCTCCATAAAGATTTTCTAATGCAATACCCAATAAAGGAGGGTTATCTTCTAACACAAGTTTTGAACAGATTAATATACCTTACTTAAGTTGCATGCTGCAGCTGAGTTTAAATGTTTGCTTTGGTTCTAACTAGAACTGAGTGGAAGAAGAAAACTTCCTGAATGACCTTAGACTGTCACCTGGAGTTGACTGTACTAGCTCCACCAGTTAACTCAATTGTGATGCTTTAGAGTATTTGTGGCCTTAATTGAGGAACCTAAACAAACAAATTTATCATTGCAGCCCATAAAAATGACAGAATTCATATGGTAGCATTCTTCATTCTCTCCAATTTGTTTCTCTGAAATCCCTGCAGCAATTTATTTGCTGAATATGCGAGTTTTCCCCTTATGAAAATTACAAATTGTTGTCAAGGTTAACGAGTTAATATTCTCATTCAATATTTATTTTATAAGAAGGGGGGGAAGAAGAAGAAACGCGACTGTTCTTGTACTTTCTTCCCCTGCAAAGTCTGGTTTCTTAATCAATATGACAAGGACACTGTCCTTTGGATAATACCCTGAATCATCGGGACTAAAAAATGAGCTTTATTAATCAACAGCCCCTGATTAATTATTATAAAGTGATGCTCATACACTTCTGTACATTTTAATAATTCCTGCAGAAGGCTAACAATGTCCCCAGTGATTTGAAGGCTTTTGGGTCTGAATTTTTCTCAGCAATGTCACAATAAACAGTCGAAGGGTACTAGTGCTCTCTCACTAATCCAGTCTGTTTCAATCCAGCAAATGAGTAAAATCTTCTTTTTTTCCTATTTCCCATCTATAATTCATCATTTGCATACAAAGTAAGAAGCAAGAATCAGCAGTCTCATCAGTTTTCAAAATATCAAGGGACAACTGGGGTGATTTATAGCAGGCTGCATTATCTAGTTCATATAACCAGAATATTTCTGTAAAAATAGACCTATGTAATTTCTCGATAACAGTGGCTATGTACCAGATAAATGTGATGAAGGTCATTGGTCTGGAGAACTTATAGTAAATGTCAACTTGGCTAGCTGTTTTCTCTTTCTGCCTCCTCACCCCACAAAAGCAAACCATCCCTGTCTTAAAATAGCAACTGTGAGTACCAAAGATACATCGTTATTTAAAACTCTTTCAAAACCCCTCAAAGAATATACTTGTCTGCTACAAGTGAGATGAAAAATGTGCCACCTGTTTCTTCTGCTTTCAATGCACTTTTGAAGATTGTTACTGATGTAACCTTTCTGAAAAGAACAGATGCATCCAGCAGGCAGTCTGTCTTGGTTAAGAAATTATTCAACCCCAATAGTATATCACAA
Organism: Gopherus flavomarginatus; assembly: GCF_025201925.1. Classification (NCBI taxonomy): domain Eukaryota; kingdom Metazoa; phylum Chordata; order Testudines; family Testudinidae; genus Gopherus; species Gopherus flavomarginatus. Next base: position 38,243,533 of record NC_066627.1, on the reverse strand, counting down.
GGTGACCACAACTAGTTTAACATCCTTGTATTCATATCTTAGTGTTCATGAAGACTAGGAGTTCTGAACCCAGTGATGTATCACCATGGTACAAATAAATGCTACGACAGACTGATCTTAGTTTAAAAGAAAAATATTGGGGCTGAATTAACCAAATGACGATACTAAACTAGTATGAGAGGGGAATTAGTAGCTAAGAACTGTTGGTTTCTAGCACTTCTGTTGCTGACACTGTCTGTGGTCTTGGGCGAGTCATGTAATTTTTTTGCCTCAGTTTCCTCTTCTTTAAAATACCTAAATCATAGGTGGCTTGAGAGGATTAATTAGTTGATGTTTCTGAAGCACTGCAAATATGCTAGATATTAGACTTCCAGCAGCACCAGTGTCTAGTGTTTGTGCTTAAAAAGAATGTGATGGAAACATAAAATGCCCTTTTCAGAACCTTCCTGTATGAAACCTTTTTAATTACTAGTCAATGTGCTCATCTATTCTGAGACAAGGCTGAGGCTTTCTTCATGGGGAGTTGTCATAGTATGCTCAGGTAACCTATAGGTTACCTGGGTTAAGCACCTCGGTTTCTATTTGAATTCAAGAGTATCAATAATGACTTCTCCACTGATTTTATTAATACCAGTCAGTGAATAATAAATATTTCATTACTTTAGAATACTGTGTGACAGGCAAAGCTCCTGCACTGTGCCCTCTAGAAATATGGGTTCTGATCACAGATAACTAAAATGAGATTAGGATGTTAGCTTTCTCTAGAGATAACAGCAGTCTAGGTCATAAAACTACCATATGGCAGATTTGGCAGTCTTTACAGAGGTCCATGGTTTAATTATCACAAAGACAGATTCAGTTCCCCATTTGCAAATGCCTGGGTCCTCCTGCGGCAGGAACTGGCAATGCAATTAAGGGGAAAGCTGTATTGTACTTGGCTGGAACAAGAAGTGACCTTACTGTGGCCAGCGCTGTCACTTCCTAACATTTCACTCATGATTAAGTTTATCTTTTCAAACAAACAACATAAAATGTCAGGTCTCTGGTCTGTTTAACGTGTTGGAGGGAGGGAGGAAGGGGAAGTACAACCCACATCTCTGTATTTTACACCAAACCAAACTGGAGAGCACTTGCATTTAAAATAGAGGAAATAGATGGAGGAAATTATCTGATTAGCACTTTACTGTGATATATATATTATAAAATCACTTCGGCGCAGCTTGCGATGTAACTGGCTGGTTGTCCTGGGTCAAACACTCTGTTTTCCAGCCATCACTCCTCACATGTCTCCCAAAGCCTCTTCTCCCCCAGCTCAATCTGACCCCATCAAACCAGCATTACCATCTACCCCATATCAATATCGCTAGCATTGGTTCACCCTGAAGGGCTTTTACGGGTATTCATCTATCTAAAGCTGTCTTGCATCATCTGGGACCTCTTCCCACTCCTGATGAAATGGGGACAACATTCTGATCCTTGCTTTAAATGTGCTTCCTACAGCCATTCTTCAGTCAGTTTTGGGTACTCAATGGGCATAGTCCCTATTTCCTAAACCTTCTCAAACCCAGACGATAAAAAGAAAACATAAAAAACCAAAGCTTTGTGTAGTCCCTACACTGCAGTTTTTCCAGCTGCAAAAATTATACTCCCTAGAGATTTGGCATAAATCTTCAAACCCTCCCATTATCTACCGATCAGGCCTGAAAGCAGTTCCAGTTTTGCATGTGTTTGTTTATGTGAATAGAAAGCAATGTCTTCCACTGCTAGAACTTACCTCCTAGGACAAGTCAGCTTCCCATAGCTGCTTGGACCTGAGCCCATTTCTCTTTGCTAACGAAGGGTTTGGATTTTCAATACTTTTCCAATCTCTAGATCTAGCTTCATATAAACTGCAGCACACCCATCTTCCACGTTTTGATTTGTAGCCCCCACATCCTGTTCTGCAGCGTTAGCACTTGTCTACTTGATGTGGCCACAATTTTAACTGGTGTTACGTCTCAGCCAAGAGAAATAGGAGGCACCTTTGGATCCCTCAATTCCCTGTGTGTGCTATTGCTAGGGCAGATCACAACACAGGGGAAGAACTGTCACCTGGGAGCCGTTATTTCCCCTCCCAAGTATGTGGACATGGAGTGGATAGAGCCTTGACTCCACCCTACGATGCTGTGGGCAGCCCAGCTGTGCTAATGCAGAGGGAGAAGTAATCTGCACCAGGTATAAAGCTGATACAGATTTTTTCCTCTCAGGGCAAGAGCGGATGCAGGGCCCAAATAGTGTCTGAACTCTGACTAAGGGCTTGGCTACACTTGCAAATTAGAGTGCATTAAAGCAGCCTCGAGTGCCCTAACCCCTGAGGTGTCCACATTGGCAAGGCACTTAGAGTGCCTGGACTCTGCAGCTGGAGTGCTCCTGGTAATCCACTTCCACATGAAGCATAAAGCTTGCTGCGCCCCGGTTGAAATGCCTGGGAATCAGTGTGAAGTCAAGTGGCCACTCTTGTCATTGTTTTGAACTGGGCTGTAGGCATGTGGATATCCCCTTTCAAAGCTCCGTTTCTGACAGCTGGCATGCTTATCTGCTCTGGGACAAAGCAAGCCATTACTGTGGAATGCTGCTGTTGTGAGTGTGTGTGAGAGAGAGAGAGGCGGAGGTGGGATCTGCTGCAGTCTGAACTTACAAGACAGCATGCTGACACACTCTCTGCCCCCCAAAACACAGTCTCTCCCCGCACATACACATAACACACTCTCTGTCACACTCCATTCCCCCTCCCCATTTGAAAAGCACGCTCCAGCCACTTGACACTGGGAAGTTACCACAATGCATCGCTCTTTGTGTCATTACAAGAGCTGCGTATGTGGCCACACCAGTACGCTTGCAGCTGACATTGTAAATACACGGCAGTATTTTCCCTGCTGTGGTCTCCAAAGGCAGGTTTAATTCCCAGCGCTCTACATCTGCAAGTGTAGCCAACGCCTAAATTTCTATTTCCATATGAAGTCCATTATTTTACCAAAATGTGGTAGTAAAAGATTTGACAACAATGTTCATCAGACATAAAACACTTAACAAGTCATGCCCTCTTACAGGCTCTTTCTAACATGTTACAAAAGGGGAACACACTACAGGTCATTATTTGTAAGGCACTCGTTCTAGTGAATACTGCAAGGCTGAATTTAACTCACAGTGGAAATTAACACGAGATTTGTCATTCTTTCTTTTTTGCATGTAATATTGAGAATAGTAAATTGTAGCAGTGAGATAATTACTTTCAAATAATTACCTGATACATTAAGGGTTGGATTTTCAGAAGTCCTTAAGTGTTTTAGGAAGACACTTGCCACTGAAAGTGAATAGGACTTGTGTTCCTAAGTCACTTACATGCTTTCAATCAATGGGACTTGTGTTTCTAAGTCACTTAGGTGCTTTTGAAAATCTCACTCATATTTTATAAAGTATACAGAGATTTGTGAAATACAGAAAGCGCTAAATGTTAAAAAAACTAATTTAAACACATGGAAAAAGTAACCATTAGAAATTCGGAGTTAAAAATATCACTCCACCTGAAATGCAACCTGTTGTGGCTCAGTGTTACCACACAAAGTGTATCATCATTGTAACCTTCCCTATTTTTAACTCCCTGCTGTACCTTGGCACGGCACAATAAACTGTAGTGGAAGCTTCATTTGCCTGTGTCTTGGTCAATTTCACATGAATCTTTGAAGGTGAAAAATATCTTCAATACATAGTTTTACAGGTATATCCCTGATTAAAAATGACATGTTTGAGGTACATGTGCCAGATCATCAAGATGTAGCATTGCCAACCCCAAGCATTCAAAAAACATGAGCCAGGCCCCCAAAATCATGAGAATACCTTAAAAATCATGAGATTTTAACAATTAATCAATTTGGGATTCTTTATATTTGCCTGCTAGGTTTTGGATCTTTATGATATACTCATGTCCTCTTTTTAAACTTTTTTTTCCTGAAACCACGAGGGCTAGAAATTTCCTTTTTAAAAATGAAAATTGAGATTCTCCTGTATTCCCCTGAATCATGATGCTGGGGCTTTAAAAATACACCAAATATGACAAGACTCATGATAATATTATGTAAGAGCAGCAAAGAGTCCTGTGGCACCTTATATACTAACAGACGTATTGGAGCATGAGCTTTTTGTGGGTGAATACCCACTTCGTCGGATGCATCATGAAATGTATTCAACCACGAAAGCTCATGCTCCAAAACGTCTGTTAGTCT